>NC_022010.1:89695889-89712092 GCF_000317375.1 Microtus ochrogaster
GGGGGAGAAGGGTGGGAGGAGGGGGAGGGAAACGGGAGGCTGGGAGGAGGCGGATACTTTTTTTTTCCTTTTCTCAATAAAAAAAAGATTGCATCCCAAAAACATAGTGATAAGTAAAAGGAGGTCTGAACATATGTTATTTCCATATTGTAGCTTAATATCTGAAATACATATTTGAAACAATGTATAGAGACAAAGGTATATAACAGAAGAATAAATTTGTCTCTGATCAGGTTTGGATAGAAATATGACAAGGTATCAGGTTTTATGCTGAGAGCTTTCATCAATTTGAAGTTGAGGTTTGTGCAGAGTGGGAGATAAGGATTGGGTTTCATCCACATTTAACTATCTGGTTTGAACAGAGCCAGCCTTATCTCCACTGTGTAATTTTGGCTTTTTTAAAAATTAATTATCAGTTGGATGTATGTGGACTTATGTGTGGATCCTTAATTCTATTCCTTTGGTCATTGAGTCTGTTTTATATCAATACCATTCTCATTTTATTACTGTAACTCTGTAACATAACTTGAAATATGAGATGGTGATATTTCCAAGAGTATTTTTATCTTTCAAGGTTGTTATTGCTCTCCTTGATCTTATGTTTCTATATGAAATCTGAGATCCTGAGACTGTTTTTTTCAATTTCTGTAAGGAATTGCAATGGAGTCTTTATAGTAATTGTGTTAAATCTGTAGATGTTTTTACTAAAAATGTCATTTCACAATACTAGTCTTACCAATTCATGGATGTGGTGGTCTTTCTATCTTCTGATATTGTAGTAAATTTCTTTCTTCAGTGTCTCGACGGTTTCATTGTACAAGTCTTTCATTTCCTTGCTTAATTTATTGCAACATATTTTTGAGAATATTTTGAATAACATTGCTTCTCCAATTTTTTCTTAATGTATGTCATTTCTATCCAGGAAGGCTACTAGTTTTTGTGTGCTAACACAATAGTTAGTTATAAAGCTTGTTTCCTTAATTGTGATCACTGTCATATCTAAACTGTGACTGAGTTTTAAATTTGGCAAAGCATCTGTTCTCAACATAAACTGTCAACTAGAAATTTAAACTAAACCACATTTAATTGATTCTAAATTAAGGTCTTACTCCAATTTTTAACATAGAAATATAAAATTTCCATTTTTCCTATGCTAATCCTATGAGAAATAACATTGTTTAGGAATTTTGATTTGTCCATTTTGTTACTCATTGTTGAACACGGTGTATAAAGTCTTCTGTCTTAGACGGAGTTTCTATTGTTGTAATAAGACACCATGTTCAAAAACAACTTCAGGGAAAAGGCTTTATTTTACCTTACAAGTTTAAGTCAGTCATTCAAGGAAGTCAGGGGGGGAACTCAGTGTAGGGGGGGATTACTGAAGCAGAGGCCATGGAAAAATACGGTTGATTGAATTGATCCTATGTCTTCTACAGACTGTTCTTTTAACTCCTGAACCACCATTTCTGGAGGATGGGAAAACCCTCATCAATTATTTATCAACAAAATGAACTACAAGCTTGCCCACAAGGCAGTCTGGTTGGAGCATTTTTCCAATACAGGATTCCACTTCCAAAATGACACTGGTGTGTGTCAAAACTGATAGAGAAACTAGGTAGTATACAGTCTACAGGTAATATATGTTTAAGTTAATAAATAACTACTGAAATGTATATATTCCTGCAAATTTAAAGGAACCCTGCAGAGTTTAGTTTTCATTAAAATAAACACCTCTTTGTGAGAAAAATAAAGCCTCACTATGTCTTTCCAAAAGCTTGTAGGAGGAGGGCCCACTTGCCGCCTGGCTAGCTTAGCCCCAAAATGACCACACAGAAACTGTGTTAACTAAATGATTGCTTGGCCCATTAGTTCTAGTTTCTTATTGGCTAATTCTTAAATCTTAATTTAACCCATTTCTATTAATCTGTATATCACCATGAGGTCGTAGCCTACCAGCAGAGTTTCAACATGTCTACTTTCAGTGCTGAATCATGGCATCTCTTAACTCCTCCCTCTTCCTCCCAGCATTCCGTTTAGTTTTCCCCACCTGGCTCTGTTCCCCTATAGCTCTGCTAAAGGCCCAAAGCACTTCCTTTATTCATTAACCAATCAAAGCAACACATAGACAAAAGGACCTCCCACACAAAAGTCTATACTTACTTTTTATTTCATCATTTTTAAAACCTGTGTTATCCTATGATATTTTAAATAAACCACTAGAAATTTTAGGGTAAACTGGGCATTTTCCTTTTGTTAGTTGTTTCTATATGAAAAGCCATCTTTCACTTCTAATGTTTAATCTTCTGAGTTCTAGTTCCTGTTTTACATCTTTACAACTACATTTTTTTTATTTCCTACTGTTTCCTTTGTTCATATGTTTTAACTTTTTTCTCCAGCTACTCCTTATATTCTACTGAATGGGTATTTCAGAAAACATCATCTTCAAACATGTGACAGATGCTTCCAAACGTTAAAGACAATCTAATTTCTGAAGTGGGAGCTCAGTGTAAAAAAGAAGTTCTGAATTAGTTAGCTCTGCCACATTTACTCCTAAGTAATAATCTTAGTTAATTACACTTGATATTATATATATATTATAATATATATTTCTATTGTATATATTCTATATACAACCTTCTGAGTCTCTTTTTAGTTTTCTGTGTATAAAGATCAGAACTGACCTTTCCATAGGCTCATTTCTGAGAGAGGCTAATTCTCCCACTCAGCAGTCATTGTTACAAGTTTTTGTGTCTAGGCTTGGGACTCCATTAGATTTCCCCCTTCCTCATTACCATGATTATTGATGTTCTCATTGTCCAGTTCTTCTGTAAGTGGGAATTTCTAAGAGGCAGTCTTACAGTTGACTTCCTGATACTCTGACTCTTACAATCATTCTGTCCCCTATTCTATGTTGTTTCTGAATTCTTAGGTGCAGGATTTGTGTTGAAGATGTATCCTTCAGGCCTCGGCTACCCACAATTCTGTATCTACTTTGTGTCCAATTGTGATTTTCTATTACGGTCTTAATTTCCTCTATAGGATATAATTAAGAAATATGCCGGTCTAGTAAAATGGTTGTAATAAGATCTATTTTTTCCCTAGCCTTTGGTGTTTGGCTAGGTTTCCAGGCATAATTACATTATTGTTTAGTGGGCCTTAAATCCAATTAGAGAGCTGTCAGTTACTGGCAATATATAAGTGCTACTATTTAACTTTACGGTTCTCCTACCATTTTGGCCAAGTTCTGAAATTTATTTGTATTCACTTCTTAATAAAAACTTCATGGGGACAACTGTTCTTTCTTGTTTTACATTAATTTTATTTTATTTTTTATACATGTTGCTTGTTTTTTGTTTTTTTTAATATTTATTTATTATTATGTATACAATATTCTGTCTGTGTGTATGTCTGCAGGCCAGAAGAGGGCACCAACCATATGGTTGTTAGCCACCATGTGGTTGCTGGGAATTGAACTCAGGACCTTTGAAAGAGCAGGCATTGCTCTTAACCACTGAACCATCTCTCCAACCCCCTATTAATTTTATTTTTATTTTGATGTCAATATCTATGTGAATATTTTCTTTCTTTAGTTTTTATAAATAGAAATATCCTAAAGAAGCTAAATAAGAAGGTGAACCCAAAGAAAAACATATAGCTATCCTCCTGGGTAGGGGAAGTAGACAAGATTGCCAGGCAAAAAATCGGGATCTTAAGGGTGGGGTGGGAGGGGGGTAAGGGGAGATGGGGAGAAAAAAGTGAGAAGGGTAGGATGGGGAGAACTTGGGGCAACGGGATGATTGGGATACAGGAAGGTTGGATAGGGGAGCAGGGAAGCACATATCTTAATTAAGGGAGCCATCTTAGGGTTGGGAAGAGACTTGGACCTAGAGGGGCTTCCAGGTGCCCAAGGTGAGGTCCCCAGTTAGTTCCTGGGGCTGCTGAGGATAGGGAACCTGAAATGACCCTATCCTATAGCAATACTGATGAATATCTTCCATACCACCATAGAACCTTCATCTGGTGATCGATGGAGATAGAGACAGAGACCCACACTGGAACACTGGACTGAGCTCCCAAAGTCCCAATGAGGAACAGAAGGAGGGGGAGGATGGGCAAGGAAGTCAGGACCAAGAGGGGTGCACCCACCCACTGAGACAGTGGGGCTGATCTATTGGGAGCGCACCAAGGCCAGCTGGAGTGTGACTGAAAAAGCAGGGGATAAACCCAGACTCTCTGAATATGGCGGACAATGAGGGTTGCTGAGAAGCCAAGGACAATGGCACTGGGTTTTGATCCTACTTTTTGTTCTGGCTTTGTGGGGGCCTGGCCAGTTTGGTTGTTCACCTTCCTAGACCAGGATGGAGGGGGGAGGACTTTGGACTTTCCACAGGGCAGGGAACCCTGACTGCTCTTCAGACTTGAGAGGGAGGGGGAGGGGAGTGGGGGGAGGGCAGGAGGAGTGGGAGGCTGGGAGGAGGCAGAAATTTTTTTTTCTCAATAAAAAAAAATATTCTCTTTCTTTTACAATTTACTTGATATTAAAGCACATTAAATAGCAGCAGCAAAGTTTGCATGGCTTTTAAAGAACAATAGAAGTCATGTTTGGGTGCTTTACCTATTATCCTTTTTTATATTTCAAAATCATTGCATCCTTTTGAACCTTGATACATTGCTTGAATAGTGATGTTAAAGAATTTGTGAACAAAAACTGTATTCTTATTTTATTTTTTTCATGTCTCCTGACAGGTTATATATCTAGCACAGCACACAATTGCCCTTACCTGAGAGTAAATGTTTAAACGAGACTTTTTTTTTCACATACCTATCATTCACTTGCATTCATCTCTGTAATGAGCAACTCTAACCTGGAGATTGGTATTTAATATACTTTAGAGCCTATATGCAGAGAGAATGATGCGGCCTCCGGAATTCTACAGATCAATCTCACAGTGACTATTATGGGATAGTGCAAAGCAAGAATCAGGTCATATGTATCCCTGTGCCAAAGGAAAAGGAATCCTGCATTTTGTTTCCCCTTCTGTGCTGTTTCTAGGGTCTGAGGGGAGCTTTCTAAATAATTTACAGTGTGAGGATTACTGCTTCACTTGGTAACTCTATTTTTAAAAATAAGCTCTTCTTGGGTTCTTCTTTAAGTCAGATTCTTTATGTTGACACAACACTGACTTGGCCTTGACATGCTAGGAAAGCATGCTTTAATCTTAATAGTCACATCTATAAAGACAAACAAATTGTTACTAATGCTGTGAATAATAAACATGTTTATTATTTAATTTATTGCTTAATCATCAATACAACTATTTTATTACAATTCATGTATATACATGGAAGTATTTTGACTTGGCTTAGTTTTCAATTATTCCTTCTCCAATAAAGATCTGTAAACATGAGCATAATCTCTGAAAAGTTTATTCTGAAGTTCAGAAAAGAAAATGACTGTGCATATACTGTTAATACATAAAATCTGGGTAGGAATTTGAAATATAAATGATAAATTTATCCCCAGTTTTGTCTTTAACTGAGGAAAACCATTGCACTTTTTCTATTCATTTTTATTTGAAAGTTATTATATTCAGTACTTTAATATGCAGCTTCTAAAAATTGCCATTTCTGTCTCTTACAGAAGTTATTATAAAATAGAATATGTCTTGTAATAAGAATCCATAATAAAGATTCTATGTAGTCCACCAATATTCACTTATGCTTAAAATCCTAAGACCTAAGGTCCTGACACTTCGGCTGAACATTTCCTTGCTGTGTGTGTGTGTGTGTGTGTGTGTGTGTGTGTGTGTGTGTGTGTGAATGAGTCTGTGCTGTGTGTATCTGTGTGTATGGTTGTATTTTCTTTATTCTTTGTATGTGTATTTCATGTTTCATACCTCATAGTTTTCCCATCCAAGACTATTTTGCCATATATAAGTATATCCTCTAATTATTTATATATGTAAACCTCTTTCATACTCAGGTAAAAAAGAATTACACTGTACGTTGGAGCCCAATGCACCAAGCGCTGTAAAGCATTGCCTTTCAAGAGCCACCACTTCATTCACTTTTAAATAGGAGAAATCCTTTTATATTAGGTTTTCTAGAAAGCCAGAGGCAATCAAAAAATAACAGGAGTTGAGTATTTTTTCCTTGTTACTTATCAAGAAATAGAGTGCAAAGAGCACTGGGTGCTCATTAATCCATCATGCATAGGGCAAAAATGAAGTGCATGATATATGCACTTGTATGGTTTTATTTTTATGTCCAGAATTGTGTATTTTGTCTTCCATTAACACTAGGTAAGTAACAGGAATTAAATTTATTTCACAAGTCCTTTGTCTTCTTAATAAATTATCAAATATCATACAGATCTCCCCAAACACAGTATAGAAATTATTGACTTTTCTACATTTTTATTAGAAAAAGACTTTTTGTTCAAAATATTTCCTTTTTATTGAGCTCTACATTTTTCTCTGCTCCCCTCCCTGCCTCTCCCCTCCCCACATCAACCCTCCCCTAAGGTCCCCATGCTCCCAATTTACTCAGGAGATCTTGTTGTTTTTTTTTTTTTTCTACTTCCCATGTAGATTAGATCTATATGAAAACCTTACCTTTAGGGGAAAATATGGTGGACTGAATTTACTCAATTATAGATTTTATCTCTGTTTAATTTATTATTCACATGTTTCACTCTTACAAGATAATGGAAAAATTAGGATGCTATCAACACACACACTTGTGTGTGATGATATATTAAATATATATGTGTTTGTGTGATGGTAATATATATTATGAATATATATATACATACATAAAATCTTATACTCTGGATTTTCGTAAATATTTCAAATTTGATAAAAATCTTTAGAGTTGAAATTAAGGATCAATAAATATTCAGAACTTTAAAGATTAGATATAGATTTCAATTTGACATTTTATTATGTCTTTAACATAATATCTTTTATAACAAAAATCTGAAATAAATGAAGAAAAACCATGCCAACAATTCCTCAGAACTTTGGTTGGTTTAGTGCTAGTGAGAAAACCATTACTGCTACACTTGAAACTTCACTTCCTTGACTCAGTTCCAGATCACTGTGTCAAAAGTAGCAAGTACAATTTCCATGATGATGAAATAGCTGTGAATAGCTTAGATGAAAAGTAATAGTTTATCAGACACTGCTCCTGACTTTCCAATAAAAAACCTTGGCCCAGTGACTCATAGTATACCCATACTACAGATAATTTCTCTCACTTTCATTTGACCCAACACGTATATGTTTACATACATACATACACAGAGAGAGACAGAGACAGAGAGAGAAGGGGAAGAGAGAGAGAACAGACACATATGTCAAAATATTCCACAAGATATAGACATGTGATTAGTGCTTATGATCCTTCATTCTACATTTTTGATTATCAGGAGCATTTTTACATTGTCATATAGTCTGGAGTATTTTATTGGTCACTCTCTGTAATGACAATCTCTGACAGGATAACAATGTTCTGAACAAGAGAGCTTATCATTGAGATCCTTGGATGCAATTGCTAGAAGTATGAGCTTGTCTACTTGAAACATACATAGCACAGTAATGCTAAAAAGAAAAGTGCTAGCTTATCTTTACCACATTTTCCTAACATTTGTGATTTGCTCATAATATACTCAGAGATTCTATTTTGTGATGATCCTCATTGATGTTTCCCACTGGAAACAGAAATTCTTGTAACATGTGAGCACTTGACATGTATAAAAATGAAGCTGTCCCAATCAACTATTGAGAGTCTAATTGCCAGCTTCCATTCATGCAAATCATGATATCAGGAACAGCTTCCAGTTCTGGCAAAGAACAGTTGTCTATCTTACCCTGTTACTTGGGAATTATCAGGCCTTGGCGAGAGATGCTAAAAAGAGTGACAAAATCTAGTGAGAAATCATGTTTTGAATTTAAATATTGTCTGTTTTATTTACTCATGAGACATAATGTTCATTTGAATTATTCAAAAAAATATCTGCTTCTTTTCTTTAATTTGGTTAAAACGTTGCTGAGAACAGAATATATAGTAGTTATACTCAACTGTTCCTTCTTTGATTACTAATTATTTAGTAGCAATTTTGAAATTCTTACAAATATAGATGTATGTATTTCTCAAAACCTTGTCATGAAATACTATTTTTCCTTAATTTAAATAAGAGAACTAAGATACATGATCTTTTCTCCTTAGGCAAATAACTTCTAACTAGGGGATTGGGTTTTGATAATTTTTATAGTGTTAGCTATTGGTATCTCTTGCTATTTTTATGGTGTAATATAATGTGCTTACATCCATCTTTCCTAATAAGAAATTAAAGGGATTTTTTTGTTTATATGTGCATTTAAATGACTAAATTGTTCCTTCAAAGACTTGGCCATAAATCATTCTGTATTTTGATTAATATTAGTTTAAATGATTATATTATGAATCCAGTGTTTCGTCTACAGTACTTGTGAGTCATCCACATATGTTCAACTACATAATAGATGTTTTAAACTATGATGAAGCCATGTCACCTAAAAGAGCAACAGCATACAAGTTATGTAGCTAAATACTTGTAGAAATGAATACCTAGGTTGTTTATACACAATACCCTTTTCATTTTAATTTTCTGAGAATTTCATTCCTGAGCACACTCTTTGATGTCATTTCTACGCTTCTGTCTCCCTACTCTAGCTTGTCATATTTATTTTTTTTCCCATGCTCTTCTCTGATTCATGACCTCTTCAACAGTTATTTGTGTGTGTGTGTGTGTGTGTGTGTGTGTGTGTGTGTGTGTGTGTGTGTTTATCCTCCTGAATCCCACTAATGCTGCCTGCATGCATGTGGACTGATCATTTAGGCTCAGGCAACCTGTCAGTGGACTTGTCCCTTCAAACTTGTACCACTGGACAACATGTCTCCCTTAGTGCTGATGCTATATTATTTTATTACTATTAAATAACTAATATCTCTTGAACTATGTAATAGCAACACTTCCAATATTCTCCACCCCCGGCTGGGCTACTTATTCGATCTGGGGTCTCTTTGTTCCATTTTCATTTAAGATGACTTTTTATATTTCTGTAAAGAATGCTCTAGGTATTTTGAATGGGATGGTATTGAATTTGTAAATTGATTTTCATATAATGCTCATTTGACAATAATATTTCTATTTATCCGTTAAACACAAATGTCTTTTCATTTTCCTGTGTCTTTCAAAGCTCTTTCTTGGATATTTAAAGTTTTTATAGTAGAGGTTTTTTACCCCCTGGGTTGTTTTTTCTTCTGGTTAGATTTATGCCAACTTGAAACAACAAGCTCGCATCCTCTGAGATGAGGATATCTCAGTTGGGAAATGCCTCCAGATGATTCCGTTGTAAGCAGACAAGCTTGCTGGGTATTTTCTTAGCTTGTCATTGCTGTGGGAGGTCATAGCCAATTATGGGTGGTACCACTCTGAGCTGATGATCCTGGTTACTATAAGAAAATAGGCTGAGAAAGCTGTGAGGAGCAAGCCAGTTAGCCAGAATCTTCTTTGCCCTCAGCACCAGGTCCTGCCTCTAGTTCTTGGCCCTGTGTGATTTCCTGAAGAACAGTGAAACAGAAGTAGGAGCTTAATAAACCCTTCCTCCTCACGTTGCTTTAGTCAAGATACTTTATCACAGCCATTTTCATCCTAAGAGAAATTGCTGCTAGGATTTGGGGTTATTGCTCTGATAGACTGTGGGATGTCCTATATATGTGTTGCTTTTATTGGTTGATAAAAAGTTATTTCAGCCAATGGCTTAGCAGAGTAAAACCAGGCAGGAAATACAAACAGTGATATAGAGAGAGTAAGCCGAGTCAAACAGACGCCATGTAAATGCCAGAAGAGAAAGACCCCAGAACCTTTCTGGTAAGTCATAGTAGCCTTGTGGCGATACACAGGTTAATAGAAATGGGTTAATTTAACATATACGAGCTAGGTAGGAATATTCCTAAGTCAGTGGTCAAGCAGTGTTGTTATTAACATAGTTTCTGTGTGATTATTTGGGTCAGGGTGACCAGGAAATGAAAGTATAGTCTCCACTTATAGTAGATCTGACTGTGTTGTTTTGTGGAAGACTGTTGATGGGTTTTTAAACATTGATATATAAAGTCACTGAGCACTGAGAGCTCGCTTCTGCAGATACTTAGAAGATGAGAATATTGAAAACTGAGCAGGTGAAGGAGGCAGGGCTTGTGAAGTTTCAGAGGGACGTTTGAAAATCTCTTAAAACCTCCACCTGGAAAATCTTTAGTTAAGAATCGGTAGTTCTGGTTAGCTGGGGTAGAAAAAAATCAGATGCGATCAGCAAGATACCAAAACCACTAAAACCTTTGTTTTTCTGGGATAATCAGTGCTGGTCAGGTGGAGCTAAAACATTGGCAGAGAATAGGAAGAAACCAGTATCACTGAGACAGTATCTCCTGGGAGGGTTAACTTAAAAGCACAGAAGCTGTGTTCTAGGAGTAGCAAAGGTGGTATATTTAGTTGTCAACCAAAGTTAATAATGGAAGAGTCACCCAGGTGCTACTGGTTTTGAAGGCGTGAAGGGGTCATGGAAAGCAGCTGAGATTTGTGTGGAAGGCCTTGGAGCCTCTAAAGAAAGATCAGGAGAGACTCTTGGTGAAAATGCAGTTGCAACAAGAGACCCCAGTGTTTTGGAGATTGCTGGGACCACTAAGAAGGAAACAATTTGAGGTTGAGCCAACCTGAGTTTAGGAGATAATTCATGTGCTCTTCAGAAGGTGATGCTTGAGAATTAACCCAGGCCCCTTGGAGGAGCCTAGATAATTGTGAATAGATTCCAGACATTGAACACTGAGTTACATACAGTTCTATTTCAGTTTAGTGTGTATTTGATTGTTATTGTACACTGGTTCTTCTCTTTTAATTAATTAATTAATTAATTAAAGATTTCTGCCTCCTCCCCGCCACTGCCTCCCATTTCCTTCCCCCTCCCCAATCAAGTCCCCCTTTCTAGTTCTCTTATAAAATTTATCTATTGGTTTATTTTGGAGGAGGTGACAAATGAGGGACTTGAGCTGTTTGTTTTAGGATTGCAGAAAGGGTAACACATTTTTATTCTTAGCACTATAGCTTGGTAAAAGCAGAGACACTTTCCCTTGACCCTGATGTAAGAAAAAGCTCACCTATTGGATTAGCCTGACTGATCAGCAAACTATAGAAGTTTTCCGATCTCTACCTCCCCAGTGCTGAATTATAAACAGAAAACACCTCACCTAGCATCTTTCTGTGGTTTCTGGGAATCAGTCTCAGATCATCACACTTACAAGGCAAGCATTTTACCTACGGTGCTGCTGCAACAACCCTGTGTTTGAGTCAATTTAATTTATAGAATACAAAGCTAACATTTATTCTAACTCCCCAGTTCCTTAGGGAATGAAATACGAAGTGGCCAAAATAAATTTCATTTTTAGCAGAATTAAGTACCCTCACTAAACCACCCAGGTTTTTGTAAAGAAGCAGTGATTAAATCCCCAGGGCTTTCCATTAGAAAATACCTGTTATTTGCAGACGTGTACGTACAATTGTTTAGCTTCCACCCATTAACACATGCTTGGCATAGAAAGGTTTTTAATGTTTCTATTTCTCATTATACCTAAAAGCTCAGTTTTGCATACCCTTTGTCTTCTCTTCAATGAAAAATTTTATGCTGTGTAATTTTTTCTTTTATTGAAAATAGATTATTTTCTCATACAATATATCCTGATTACAGTTTCCCCTCCCTCCACTCCTTGCACGTCCTCCACATTTCCCTATGGATTCACCCCTTTTATTCTCACTAGAAAAGAACAAGTATCTAAGAGATAACAACCATACATAACAAAATAAATTATAAACAAGACACACAATAAAATATGTAAGAGACTTGAGATTTTTTAGAGAAAGAACTTTTAAAGAATTTGATTTTGTAGGACTTCAAGATTTTTCAAAGTTGTAAAATGGCCTTATATTGTAATGTAGATATTAATGTATGATCTTGGAGATGAGTAAGAAAGGAGAGATTGTGGTAGATAAGATATAGTTGTGTTTCAAGTTGACAAAGAATCAAATGTATTGGCTAGTTTTATGTCAATTTGAGACAAACTAAAATGAATTCATACCTAGGTACTTTTTTGATACAATTGTTAATTAGAGGGTGTCCAAAATCTCTTTTTTGGTGTATTTTATTGTTGGGGTATGGAAAGGCTATGAATTTTCATCTTGATTTTGTACCCTGCCACTCACATGAAATTGTTTATTGTTTCTGGAAATTATCTTGTGGAATTTTTGGCATCTCTTATGTATAATATTATATCTTGTGAAAACAGGAATAATTTCACTTCTTCTTTACGTATTTGTATCACTTTAATTTTATATTCTTGCCTTATTGCTCTATCTAGCACTTCTAGTACTGTGTTTATTAAGAAAAGAAGTAAATATAGTGGGCATTTGGGAGTTGCTTGTCTTTGTTTTGTTTTGATTGAAATGTGTTTGTTATTTGAATAATACTGGCTTCTTAGAATGAGTTTGGTAAAGATTGTATTTTTTTAGTTTTGAAATTTATGAAATAATTGTTATAGCTCTCCTTTGAACATCTGGGATAATTCTGTTATGGATATATCTACATAAGGATGGATTTTAGTCAGAAGACTTTAATTGTGATATCTTCCCTTGCCCCAGTCCCTTCTTAGGTACCTACCTTCTATTTTTCTTCAGATTACAGTATATGTACCTAAAGTTTAAAAGATAATATCTACTTATGAGATAATGCATGTAATATTTGTAATTTGAACTGCAAGTTGCCTCACTCAGAATGATTTTTAGCTCCATTTATTTACCTAAAATTTTTATAATTTCAATTTTCTTAACAGTTGAACATTACATTGTTACAAATGTACAACATTTTCTTTATCCATTCATCTACTGACCAACATCTAGACTGTTTCCAATTTCTAGCTATTATGAATAATGCAGCAATGAACATGGATAAGCTAGAATTTTTGTAGTAGGATATAGAGTCCTTTGTGTATATGCCCAAGAATGGATAATCTAGATCTTGAATTAGTCAATTATTAGTTTCCTGAGAAGTCCCCACACATATTTCTTGATTGGCTATATCAGTTTGCACTCCAACCTACAAAAGTAGTTACCCCTTTTCCTGCATTTTCACCAGTATGGACTACCATTTGTTTTATTGATATTGGCCATTTTGACTGGGCTAAAATAAAGTTTCAAAACTGTTTCAGTTTGCATTTCCCTGATAGAAAAGCATGGAAATAGAATATAGGGTTATGAGGGATAAAAGGTAAACTATAATAGGGTTAAATGGGTACAGAGATGAAAAAGACGAAGAAAGGGAAATGGAGAGAGACAACAAACACATTAAAAGGCTTTTTGAAAAAAAAAATAGTGTAGAAGGAGCTGCAGGCTGCGTTCCTGCCACCCGGCTCCCAGCCCCCTGGCTAGCTTATGCCCCGAAATAACAACACACAAATTGTACTCTTTTAAACACTGCCTGGCCCATTGTATCTAGCCTCTTCTTTGCTAACTCTCACATCTTGCTTAACCCATATTTAGTAATCTGTGTAGCACAACAAGGTGGTGTCTTACCGGGAAAGATTCAGCATGTCTGACCTGGTGGCTTGCTCCATTGCATCTGACCCAGAGAGGAGAGGCATGGAAATTGCCTGACTTCCTCCCAGCATTCTGTTCTGTTTACTCCGCCTACCTGATTTTCTGTCCTATCAAAGGACCAAGGCAGTTTCTTTATTAACCAATGAAAATAGCAATAGCCAGATGTCCCTCTCACATCAAAATAGTAACCTGTTATTGTGGGAGTTTCTTAAAATATACACATGTATGATTATAATCTAAAAAAGTCACCCCATAGTTGGGGAATACAATACCCCAACTAAACATACTATACCACCAAGTAAAACCTCCAGTGCCAAGGATGGGTTATTTCTTGTTGAGTTGTTGGACAAAGGGGGTCTCATAGAACCACATATATCACAGGAGATTGCCAAGGCTTTTGGTTACTCCACACTACTTGATGGTAGGACCTTATTGCTGATGGTGTGATGTATTGCTTATTGTCACCTAATATCATCAAACATGGATAAGTTGAGTTGGTGACTAGCCAAAAGTTTCAACCCTTCTGACTATTGTTCACAGTCCAGGGAGAGACTCTGCACATGACAGGAGGAGAAATAGAGCCATCAATATCACCTAGCTGTAAACCCTCAGACCTAAAACAGTCAACTGGATAAACGATATCCAAATACAATAATGCAAAAAATGTCATGGGAATAATGAAATAAGTTTTATTCTATGAAATAAACCCCATACCAGACACTGCTAAAGTAGGCAAGAATCTGAACTAGACAGGTCATGTGTCAAGGAGAAGCCTACTACTCTTATTCTGCTACAGGAACATAGCAATAAAATAGCTCCTAACCTCATACTGCTGTGTCTATAGATCAGTATCTTAGATCAACCCTCATCAGAGGAGTTTATTCTTGCACTACATGGGAATTTACACGAAGGCTCACACCTGGACAATGTGCAGAGAATGAGAACATTCACTCTCAGAGGAGATGTCTTCATCAAGCTCCTCCCCTCAAGACTCAGGGAGGAGTTTTTTTCTATGTAGAGAAAAGGCAGAAAGACTGTAAGAGCGAAGTGACAGACAACACCAAAGAAACAGTGCCTTCCAGATACACATATGAGTTTACAGAGACTGGCAGCACACACAAAACCAGTACAAGCTCAAGCCAGACGAGTTCTCTGTTCTGAAATGGGGAAGTAGATGTTTGTCCCCACCTCTAAGTGAGAAGCTATTTACAATTTATAGCTGCTGGTAAAGGCAAAATCAGATTTCTCTAACGAAGTGTCCCTGGGTATGTTAACCAAACTTAAGAGTACTTGGATAATACAAAACAACCTCCTTTGTTTTTGATTGTTTGTACATGCATGTGGATTGTGTGTTTTGATTTGGTTTTGGTATTTTTCACTTTATTGCTTTTTATTTGTTTATTTTAAATTTGCTTTTGAGCGAATTTTGAAAGTGAGAGAGAAAGCATAAAATTGTGTGGATTGTGGTGTGGGAATTGTCTTAGAGAAGTTGAAGAAAAAACATAATGAAAATATATGGCAAGAAAAATTGTTAAAGAAAAAATAAATGCAGTTAATATAAAATACACAGAGAAATATGAAAACAGTTAACTTATATTTTTCATGCAATTTTGCATTAATGTTTTTCTTATGAAATAGCAAAAGCTGCTTACTCAAACACTATGTCTAGAAAGCTTCGTTAAAATGAGACCATGTATAAAATGCCATACAACCAAAGTGACAAAGTTATACTTTTGTGAACAATCATTTCACCACATGCACTTGTATCAATCATTAAATTGTATACCTTATATTTATACAAAATGAGTTATAAATTCTACCACAGTAAAAGTAGAAAAGGCACAATATTCAAAGTAAACATACATTGGTTAATCTATCAATGTCAGTATGTAACTGTCCTATGTAATTGAAAATATATAGGATTGATCAGTCATTTGAACTTAGTCTTATTTAATTTAAAAGCTGTTTCCAGATGGTGTAAGATATTTACCTGTTCTTAATAAAGGCATGCCCTTATTTTTTAAAAAAATGTGAAATTCTATTTTTGAAAATAAATGATGTGTGAGCATGGAGATCAGACATAAGTACTATTTTTTAGCCTACTCTGTTAACATACAAAGAAAATATGTGGTAAACTACATGTTGTTACTTAGCTCAAACGGCTTTAGTAAAAAGAATTGATGCTAGAAAAGAGAAGTATTTTTGCCAATGTATTAATTTCCTCCTCTGCTACAGGTCTGTTTAAGTTGTTGGTATAGTATTATCTTTGGTAATGTAGATAAATAAAGAAATTTATCTATATCTTTTATTATTTTCCAACTTAATGGAGTGCAGGTTTTAAAGTATTCTCGAATCTTTTTTTATTATTTCTCTGATGTGTTGTAATGTTTTCATGTTCAGTACGGTTGAGAGTAGAGACCACTGAGTCATTATCAAAAACAGTGTGTAGGTTGCAGTCTTTTTTTTTGTTTTGTTTTGTTTTGTTTACTACTTATTTTTTTTTATTTTTTATTTTTTTT
>NC_022010.1:89717285-89724174 GCF_000317375.1 Microtus ochrogaster
CTTTGCTGGAGAGGGTGTGGAGAAAGGGGTTGCAGTCATTTTGATGTTTTCAACTGGTTTGTGTTTTTAGTTGTGGTTTGTTTTTCAAGAAATTACAGCTTTCTGAGAAAATAGCTGTCTTTCTGGAGTTTTAGCTGTGCTTATTCCCCTCTCTCTTCCACTATTCTGTCTGTCATTTTGTCGTTGTTAGTGGTGGTGGTGGATGTGAAATTTTAAAAAGGTGTTTAGGTCACAAAAAGTTTTTCCTTCTCATTCATCTATGGTAGATAGTTTTGCTAGCTACATTAGTCTAGGTTCGCAGTAATGAGCTTTACTAACTTGATTCATTGTTCAGTATTTTCAGTGTTTTTTAAAGGAAAATCAACTAGCAAGCCATTATTACTTGTGTTTGTCATTAGCACTTAGCCTATATTCAAATATTTCAGTTTTATAACTTTGACTACGATTCTACTGACTTGTGGAGTTTGTTTTTTATTTTTCCTGCATAGATAATGACTTTCTTGGATCTGTGGGAAAAACATTCAAAACTTCTGAAAAATGATTGACAGCTGTCTCCTATCTTCTTTCTTCCCAATTTTTCATTTATTTGTCTTCAATTACACATATTTGAATGGTTGATCATAGCCCATAAATCTTTGAAACTGTACCTTGTATTCTGTAATTGTTATCATAATCTTCCTATGCACATTGTTTTTTATAATGTCTATAAAAGTTTTTTTCACCACTTATTATGGGTTAGAAGCAATAGGCAGAAATAAGGGACTGGCAGGGGTCTAGTCTAAGTATAAGCATTTCAAACCTCAAAGCCTATGCCTTTATCCTGTGGTCGTTAAAGATGTTGATAATCTTTATTATATATCAGGTAACAATTTTTGCACCTTTACAAAATAACTGTTGATCCTTTGCTTATTTTAAATCATGTTTACTTTTCTCTTATTTTCTAGTTATTCAAATATTTCAAATATTATCTCTTATATATGTTTGAATGTTTTCTAATCAATAAATCATTTTTACTCTGCTTTTTTCTATGTACCATAAAAGTCTTTTAAGTTAACTCAACCCTATTAATTTATTTTTTACTCTTCTTGGCTATGTTGTTAGAGTTTAATCTATGAACTCATTCACAGACCAATGTTGTAGATGACTTTCCTTACCTCTGGTGTGTGTGTGTGTGTGTGTGTGTGTGTGTGAGAGAGAGAGAGAGAGAGAGAGAGAGAGAGAGAGAGAGAGAGAGAGAGAGATTGCCTGGCCTGTTTGTCTATTTGTATTCCAGGCCAGACAAAACTAGTTATATCATAAAAGTTGAATCTTGAACACAAACATCAATCTTCAACCTTAAACTCACAATGCTTACATTTCATGACCTAAGTTCCGAGATTTTGCACATGTATCATCAAGTTTGGCTATTAATACAGATTACAAAGTCACCCAAGAGAGTATCTTCAATTCATGCTGAATTGAGTTTAATGATTCAGTGTTCAAAACTGAAACCAAAGCCACCTACATGAAATTTTACTGTCAGGCTAAATTGCAAGCTAATATTAGAGAAAGAAAACTTACATTTATGAAAAGATAAATTCTAACGTGCTTGCCAAAAGCTAAAGGAAGACATTCAATAGACACTACTATCAGGTGACAGTACCAGGGAATAATGTGGTGTCGTGGTGCACAGCTGTAATACAGGTTCTCTGAAGGTTACAGTTAGAGGATGATTGAAGTCAAATGGGATCCATAAGAGTCTATTCCCAAACTCAAACTAAGCCAATGGAAAAATTGATAGAATTTAAAGTAAAAAATAGTTAAAATTTGTATAATGAAAAAATGATATTAGTAAAAAGACATTACTCAATTTATTGGCACACATAAATATTTAACTTTGAAATAAAATACATCCAATTTGTACAGACTTAGCAAAAATTACTTTGAAAACTGGATAAAAAGATGTATATTAGTGAAATTTTCTTATTTATATAAAGTGGTACAGAGCAAAACAAGAAAATTTTGTTGGAAAAATGAGTCAAGCAATGTCTGAACAAACTGATCAAATATATGCTAGCCCCATTCTGAGATTAGAAAAAATTAAGACTCGAGCATGAAAACAAAGTGATTCTGAAGCTTTCCCCAGCCAGCAGTTGGCCTTCTGTTTTATACCCTATGTTCCTTCCAAGATTATTTGCACCTTTCTGTAAATCTGTACAAATTTTGACAAAATCTATGGTTATAATGTTACTTTAGTATGCCATGTACACAAATATCAGAATTATTTTAAAATCAAGTCAGACTGCTTATGTAAATTTCCTTCCTTAAATATATAGCTGATGGGTTGCATATAACTAATGATGTTCAGACATCATTTGTAATTTCTAAATTGTTAAACTATATTCACTAATTGACTCTAAAATTGTGCAACATCACAATAATTGACTAATTTCTATTAATTACATTTCCATCCAAATGTGTGAAAATAGTGTTCTGTCTTCCTAGCTAACAGCTTCAGAAAAGCCAACACAGACATGTTGAGAAATGCATAATAATTGTTTCAAAATCATTTTAGTTTTACTTTAAAAAAATAAAATGTTTATTGAATGCCTGAGTGAGTGAAGGTGCTGAACACAAAGTCTGGTGACCTGAGTTCAATATGAAAAAGTTACATGGTGAAAACAGAGGACTGACTTCTCCAAACTGTCCTCAGAGATCACAAAAAATGTATTTGGTGTTTACACTTTCAATTGTTTCATGTTTAAAATGAAAGAAATGCAACTGATAAGCTATAAGTACATTGAAGTGATCTCTGTATCCCTTGCGTCATCAGAATACTTTTAATTAATTCAAAACTTTATCATATCTATGCAGTTAATTTGAAGATTAAGAAAGGATAAATGGAAAAACCAAAAATAAATAAGCAAACAGAACTCCATTTGGCACTTGTATTCTGCTGTGGGTTTCTGTAGAATGAATTAGCTGCTTACAAAGAGACAAATGAAAGCCCTGAATACAAAGATAAGAACTAGCAAAGATGACCTGTGCTACAGCAATCTGTCCCCACCCAGTTCTTA
The DNA here is from genome assembly GCF_000317375.1 of Microtus ochrogaster. Taxonomy (NCBI): domain Eukaryota; kingdom Metazoa; phylum Chordata; class Mammalia; order Rodentia; family Cricetidae; genus Microtus; species Microtus ochrogaster. The sequence goes on from NC_022010.1 coordinate 89,720,342, forward strand.
CAAGGGTTCAATTATAGAAAGTAATACAGAACTGTACATCAGTCCCCTTTGGCTTTCTTTTGTAACCAGCCACATGGGTATTCTTACAAATTCCATATTAAGTATTTACTTCTAATTCCATGTGAAAGATATTTTCTGTCTCCTGGAAACATGAAAATCATGATAGTAAAGTAACGAAATTTCTTCCTGGATATTATAGTCTTATTATTTTGCACTTTACTTTTATACAATACAGTTTTCAGTCAAGAATAATATATAATTGAAAACAAATTATTTTAAATATTTAACATTAGGGCTTTTATTATGCATTGGTGCTCTTCCTATAAGTTATGGCCCTATGAAACTAAACTCTATTTTCATCTTAAGTATTCCTTATGCTGTTTCTTGACAGTCACGCGAAGAATCCTTCAGGACAAGTAGAAGCAGGTAGTGGTTGTGGGAGTTGAGGTAATTAAGCCAGAGATGCCTAGCTCTGCAACACTTCCTAGAACAAAATGATGATGGATGCTCCCCTGTGCACAGGGCAACAGGATTGGCAAAGTACAGGCAATATGTAGCCTCGGATGAGCACACTTCGTAGCTAAAAAACAACTGATCATTAGAATGAGTGAAGTGGGAAGTGGGGCAGAGGATTGCATTTGATTTGCCAGTTAGAAGCCTGAAGTTGAAGACTTGTAGAAAGCTATTCTAAAAATTGCTTGTATTGCTGTCATGGGACCCAATAACTTGAATAGTAATCAGTGTAAAGATAAATAATTGAGAGGTTTCCATTACCTGACATGTAGGTCCCTGCAATAGCTAGTTTTATTCCACTTGAGTCAAGCTAGAGTCGCTGGAAAGGAGACGACATCAGCTGAGAAAATGCTTCCATAAGACTCAACTTGCAAAGAATTTTATAATTAGTGATTGATGGGAAAGGGCCCAACACATTTTGTGTCATATCATCACTGGGCTGTTGGTCCTGGGTTCTTTAAAAAGGAGGATGATCAAGCCATAAGGAGCAAGCTAATAAGCAGCATCACTCCATGGCCTCTGTATCAGGTTCCTGCCTATTTGATTTCCTGCCCTGATTTCCTGAGTGATGGTTTAAAATGCAGAATTTAAGCCAAATAGATCCTTCCCTCACCAACTTGCTTTTGTTGTTGTTGTTGTTGTTTAATTATGTCATTAGAAACCCTAACTAAGGCAATCTGTTTGGGACAACAAGTCCCAACTACAGAAAGATAATGCTATCAAGGAATATTAAATTCTAGTCTGTTTTACTTTATTTTTATGACACTTGACTTTTTAAAGATTATACTATACTTATAACATGTTCCTCTTCCCCTTATTCTCTCCAAACTTTCTCATGTCACCCTCCTGACTCTCCTTCAAATTCAGGGCTTCTTTTCTCTCTAATTGTTGTTGCATGTAAGCAGAGACTGCTTGCTCATTTCCAGACTTCTCAGACCCAAACAATCACACAGAAACTTTGTAATTACATCACTACCTGGCATATTAGCTCAGACTTATTTTTTTTCTTTATAACTTAATACAATTTAATCAGTAATACAATTCCATGTGATTTGAGTAATTTCTTTTTTTATTTTTTTATTTTTTAATTTAATTTATTTATTAAAGATTTCTGCCTCCTCCCCGCCACCGCCTTCCATTTCCCTCCCCCTCCCCCGATCAAGTCCCCCTCCCTCATCAGCTTGAAGAGCAATCAGGGTTCCCTGACCTGTGGGAAATCCAAGGACCATGCACCTCCATCCAGGTTTAGTAAGGTGAGCATCCAAACTGCCTAGGCTCCCCCAAAGCCAGTACATGCAGTAGGATCGGATAGATGGGATGTACTCAGACTTCTTATTGACTAACTTATACATCTTAAATTAACCCATTTCTACAAATCTTTATTTAGGCATGAGGCTGGAGTTTACTCATAAGGATCTGGCATCTGTCTGCTTTGACAGCTCCACATCATCTCTCTGACTGACTACTCTCTCTACATACCTCTTCCAGCCTCGCTATACTCTGCCGTGCTATAGGCCAAAGCATATTCTTTATTAACCAATGGTAATAAAACGTATTCATAGGACACAGAGAGGAATCCCACATCATCTCACCTTTTCTGTCTAAATTAAAAGGCAGATATTACTTTTAATAGTAAATTACATATAACAAAGAAGGTATCAAGCAAGAATTATAGTCATAATATTTAGTGCATTTATATTTGGCAAATTAAGAAAAATACTCTATCATCTATTCTATCTGTGTGGATCTAAAGTTTTATATCTAATTTATCTTTTAGCATAACTAAGGAAAACTATATCTGTCTTCAACTCTTCAAAGAACCCAGAAGGATATAGTATTACCTAAGTTAACAAGAAGTACATTGTAAGCAACTTCCAAAATTATAGGATTAACAAAGACATCTCACTGCCTGGACAGTCATCCAAAGTTCTTCTGTGATCTTGGGGCATCCATCTTCATCCTACAGCCCCATAGCATCTGGCAGACATTTTAGTGAAGGAGTAAATTTGAAGATCTCTTCTGCCGTGTACTGACAACATTCATCAGTTGCTTTCTTCTATGTCCTGCAAAATGTCTGGCAGTTCTTTCATGAAGCAGAAACCCCAAAGGACCATCTCACCTTCTTTTGCCAAGTTCAGCAGTCATTTCTCTGTGGGTCCTGCATGTCCAGTTGATACAGCCTACTCTTAAACAGTTCAGGAAAGAGCACTTTCTTTCCCAAATAGCTAGCCTTGTCACATTGAAGGCAAATTCTATGTTTCTTCAATGCCCATCAACTTCTCTGAAGTAATTGATGATGCCAGAAGCAGACATGTCTCATTGTCAAGAAATGTCTAAGTTCTTAAAACATTTTAAATGCCAAATTCTGTAGGTCTTTGAAGCATTGAAGATTATCTATGTAACTGAAATATATCTCTATATATGTAGAAAACTAACATGAGTACAAATTTGACTATTATCAATGACTATCTATCGATCCTTATTTTTTAACTATACATTACATTTTTAAATGAGCTGCATAAACTTAATACCTTAAACAAAAGTAGAAATACATACACACAAAATAACAAAATCAACCTTAAATTTGTATCAATAGACCAAGATCCATACAAAGGCAAAGTCTTCATTTCTATATCATATCCTCTTTTAAATGAAAACAAGCATTTATAAACAACCATTTTAGGAATTTGGGTGTAGTTTTCTCTAAACTGCTTTCTGATTTTTGTTGAGAAAGTATTTTTAGGGTTCATGGAGAACTTTTGGGAAGTCTTGTTCCATCAAACTAGGTTAGCTTGGAAGGAATCTATAGGTTCTCACCTTCTACAAAAACAAAAGCAGAATCTCTTTTCCAAAGAAACATATTAAGGCCCAAATTTTGAAATCAAGATACTTTTGTGTTAGTTTAGCTTAGCAGCCCTGAAAATCAAATGTCTCTCTGCAGTCAAAAAATATAAAGAATACACAATAATATACATAATCCAGACTGTGTATATTCCATCTTTACATGGCTTAATTTTCTTAACTCCTTTAATCTATGATTTTCTGTACTCTTTTATATTACTTTTACAGTCTCTTTAAAGACATTTATTTATTTATTATTGATTTTTTATTGAGCTCTATGTTTTTCTCTGCTTCTCTCCCTCCCTCTCCCCTCCCTTTCAACCCTCTCCCAAAGGGTCCCAATTTACTCAGGAGATTTTGTCTTTTTCTACTTCCCATGTAAATTAGATCTATGTATGTTTCTCTTAGAGTCATTGTTGTCCAAGTTCTCTGGTATTGTGATTTGTGGGCTGGTTTTCTTTGCTTTATGTTTAAAACCA
>NC_022010.1:89725384-89726477 GCF_000317375.1 Microtus ochrogaster
AGAAGAATGAAAATAGACCCATATCTATCACCATGCACAAAACTCAAGTCCAAATGGATCAAAGACCTCATCATAAAGCCAGCCACCCTGAACCTTAACAAGAGAAAGTGGGAAGTACACTTGAATACACTGGCACAGGAGACCACTTCCTAAGACTTTTATTTTTAAAGCCTTTATATTTTTATAACTTCCTATCCTTTTTTTCTTCTCTCTCCCAAGTCTATGTGACCCATTCAAAGGTCTTTTTCATCTGAATCTGTCTTTATTGCCTTACTGTAATCATTTCTGACCTGAAGTACTTTTTTTTAAATGCTAAACAGGCATGGCTAGGACCAACTCCGAGGCCTTGCCTGATTTATCCACCCAATTCAACATGGTGGAGGCATGTTCACAACCTCTATGAGACATGCACAACTTCCCCAGCTCCAGGGATGCTGCAGGTCTATGTCACCATTAACCAACTAGTAGCAGGCTGATCACAAACCCCATTTAAGTGCAAGACCTCCTGAAAGAGGCAGAGGCACTCATGCCCACTAGCAGAAACCAGGAAGCCAGCTTTTAAAGAAGCCATGCAATTTTTGCTGCTAATGCTAAAACATGAAACCTCTTAAAAGAACTACACCTCTGCTTGCTAGCAGCAAGCAGAGCCTATCTGAAATTATACTGCTACCAAGAAGCTGTTCTTGACTCTGTTCTTTTCTGTCCTTCCCAAGCTCTCTCAGGCTTGTGTGGATTAGGTTGCCCCATGTTGGCACTCCTAATTGTTGGTGTACAAAAGAGTTCTACAATAGCCTAGAATGGAGTATAACAAAGGTTTATTTATCTGGGCTAAATTTACAGAAAGAGTAGTGATCTGCAGTTGTCTGCATTCACTGGGAATTGGAACCAAATATAGCAGCCAAGGGGCCCTCGCATGCTTTACGTCTGCATTTATAGTATATGAGACCACACTCAAAGTGGGCTGATATCTTAAAGGCTATTGACTGAAAGAGTTCCCATAGTAATTGTATGTATATTTGAATAGACAGATGGATAGATTAATATATAGATGATAGATAGATAGATAGATAGATAGATAGATAGATAGATAGAT
>NC_022010.1:89726577-89729710 GCF_000317375.1 Microtus ochrogaster
GATAGATAGACAGACATGCCTAAATATAACCTGCTTAATGTTTATTCTGTATAATGTTACTTTTATATGCTTACAGCACTAAACATTTGGCCCTGAACAGTATGTGTGCTCTTCCCTATGTGTTTTGTAACTCAAAAAGTAAGTGGATAGTGAGATGGATCAGCAGTCAAGAGCAGTTATTTTATAATCAAGGACCAGAGTTTGGATCCCAACACTCATGTAACAAGTTGATAATGAAATACTGATCTATAATCATCTTCTGAGGGGCCCAGTTATTAGGTATAGGGGAGTCTCAGATGTAGGAATATTTATTGGGACTTACATGATTTCAGACTAATCCTCAGAGACAGATAGGTAACCTTCCTCTAAGAAAGAGGCAGAGAATGATAGAGCAGGACTCCCAAAGCTCTTTTTTTTCTACAAGTATAATTAGATGCATGCACACACACAGGAACATGTGTGTGTGTGTGCATGCATGTGCACACACAAGCATTAAAAATAAAATAGATAGATAAATAAATAAATCTCCAAATATAAGAACTAGGAGTGAATATATTTCATGGAATTGGAAAGGTCATAACTAACCGGAGGTGCTGTTATTCACTGAGAACCTTTTGTCTAAGAGCCCTGAGGCATGCTTGAAATTGGTTTGCATTTTAGAGGCAGAGGTGCAACTCTATATAAGATCTTATAATCTTAATTCACACATAGCCAAGTGTTTCTTAAAGTATCCATTCTGGTTAGTGCTGAACTTCTGCTGTGTATCCATGAACCTACCTCTTTTTACATTCTCTAGAGTAGATTTTAAATTATTGCTACTACTTGACTGTATCTCAGCTTTCTTTCTTCTCAGGCAATCCAGTTCTTAACATTACCTGTAACCACAGAATGGCTAATTTAATGGCACTTTTTTCCAGTTCCTTTCTCAACTGTAGAAAAATTACCACTTTCCTTCCTTCCCACAGAGAGAGAAAGAGTTTCCCAGGAAAACACTATGTTACTTTTACCTGCACAGACACCTTAGGCCATATGTTTATGTGAAGTATGAAGAAGAGTAGCCATTGTTATCCATCTCCTGGGGTATAGTAAAGAACTGGAAATAAAGAGAAATGATACTCCTTTGAATCAAGCAGTACTTTCCTAGGCATAGAAAACCTAATGTATTTTTTACTTTGATGGGGCAGCTCATTTACCATATCTTACTGCAATCTCAAGAGGGGTAAAGTATGTATTTAATTATATCTGTGTCAAGAAGTAATTTCATCTCAAAAATTAATTTTTGATGCTTTGATGTCATTGAGCATTAAAAAATATTGTCACACACAAAAAGCATGTGTGGACTGTCACAAACATTATGAAATTATTGACCTTACACAGCTTCATCTGCACAACTATTGATTTTTTTCTGCCTTTATTTTGACATTTCATATGATTTCATCTGAGACTCATCACTGTGGAAATGTCAGGTCTGCTTTTATTGTTTGGGAAGAGCAATCTTAGGCACGGTTTACTACTTATCTATTAGAGTAGTCTGGAGTCATCTGTGTTGAAATGACTTCAGCACTGAGTTATCATACCTATTTTCCCAGAGGTTTCCAGGTTGTTGGTTTTTTTTTCCATCAAAAAAGTAAATTGGGTTGTCACTGTGGGGTGTAAACGCCAATAATTTCTTAACATGATCTTAAAATACTTAGCTTATATGTACTTTTAATTGAAGATATTCTCAGATATATACAACAAAATTCTATAGAATTTCTAGTAGTTGGTGGATTGATAGAAATTCTAAGAGATTTTCAAATACCAGTTACTCATGGTTTGATAACAAAATAGTGCTTTCATGCCATTTCATCTTTTAAAAAACTGTACTGTCTAAATTTTCAAGTAGATACTGTTGATTATCTTTTTTACTTCCCTTTCCCCACTGTAAACAAACAGAATTCTAAAGATCTATAATTGGATCTCTGTCCAGACTGCCATCTGAAAATAAGTTTTATATAGTTAGCTTTTTCAAAATGACATTTTCAGTTCTTTTAAAACAACAGAAACAGTAACAACAACATGGGTTGATGAGTGAATAATTTCTGTGAAAACAGATTGACCTACAGCATAGGGATGTAGAAGAATATTGTTGTTATGTGCAGTGGAAAGGTAACGTCCTTGACTCCTCACTACCAAGTTGCCTAGGATGCACAATGCCCCGTGTTGTATTCCTAAAACTGAGAAAGAAAAGAAAGTTAGTTAAAGAAGGCATAATGAAATGATTTCTGTTTCATTTATTGATGAATGTGATTCTAGTGAGTGGAAAATGTTAGTATAATATGCTATCAAGTATACTGAGAGATTTATTTCATGTAATTACATAACTCTAAATGTTTGCACTGTCTTAAAGACAAGTCATTGCAATAAAACACATTTAAATCTTTAATGGCATTTTTCTTTTAATTGAAAGGAAAAACCCAAGTTTTTAAAGAATGTTTAATGTTTTAATTATGGTATTTGATTCAGTGACGAACAATTTCCTTAATGAGAGCTAGCCTACATAATGGCATTCTATAGTTTTATTTAGCTAATCAGATTTTTCCTTCCACCCTACTGTCTTCTTACATATTCAGAGCAGATGTTCTTATACTAGCATTGTATTAATGTTAATTGAAGATATTCAGGTGGATGACAAAGAAAATTAGTCTCCTCTGGGTATCATCTTCACTTGTAATTTGAAAAAAGAACTTTCAAGAACACATATATAAATGTGAACATTTTACTTTTTTTCCGTATGTCAGAATAGATCTCATAAACATTTGATCATGCTACTGAGTATGTCTTTGACAAATTCTATGACTCACAAAGTGAACCCAAATAATAAATGGAGTTTTAAAGAGAAATTTTGCATTAATTCTGAAGTGTAATTATTACATTATAATTATAGGATATTTCAGTAAGTTATTAACTTTGTTTAGGATAAATTCATTTTGGCAAAGAAAGGAAAAATGGTAGAGAACAAATTTATGGACGTAATAGAATAAAACAAAATAAATATGTAAAAATCTTTTTTAGTAAACATGTAAATTTAGCTCAAAATACAACATAGTTACTTGAATATGAGAAATCAGGGAATAGTGGGTGAAGAAAAACT
>NC_022010.1:89730022-89736582 GCF_000317375.1 Microtus ochrogaster
TTTTTTAAAAAGCCCCCTGTCAATGAGACCTGTGAAATATTTACAACCATGTGTGCTCTCTGGATCACAAAGCAGTAGAAATCTCTCCTGCAAGGCACGCATAAATTCCTTATTCAAACCTTCACATATAAAATATAATTTAAGAGATCTGATAAAATTGGAGAAGAAATGGTCAGTATTGACTCTGAGCAGAATAAAACTGGAAAGAATGTAAGTATTACCACAATGGTACCACTGGGAGAACAAAACACAGTTTAAAGGCACAAGAGAAATTACAAACTGACACTTTAGCAGACATATAAAAGGCTCAAGTAGAACTGAGAAATGGTGTACTCATTGGAAATCGCTTCTTAAAGTAAGAAGATTCAATGACATATTGATCGAAATGTAAATCTGTGATTGTTTATTATTCATTTGATCTATGAACTGAAGTAGGTTTTTTGTTTTGATTTGTTTTTTCCATTACAAAAAGAAAATGCGAGTTCTGATGGTGGCTGAATGGTCCTCCATAGCAACAGAAATTTTCAAGTGCCAAGGGGACTCATCCCATTCCACTGTCCACTCTCAACTTTATTCTTCACTCTGCTTCCTCCCTGTGTGCTCATGTGTATTGCAAGTTCTCCATCTTACAGATTCCAACAAGTAGATAACTCAAGGTGTAAGGAATCAACCAAAATGTTATTTGTTCTTCTAATAGTTATGTCCACATCTGAAAGCAAGGAAACTCTATTTCTTCTGAATATTGCTAGCCAGTTTTCACATTGCTAAGACTTTCTTTTGTTCTTGGGGGAAAGACAAGCTTTGAGACATGCTCTGGCTACATATCCCAGGCTAGACTCAAACTCAGAATCCTCCTGCCTCAGCCATCTATATGCTAGGAATATGCCACCACACTGGGCTCTTGATGAGTGTATTTTTATTTACTATCATTTTAAAAACTTTTAAATAAAAATTACTAGTTGAATCTACATGGATGTGTCATATCTTTTGCCCACACAAATTAAATAAGTATTTTATAAATTAGATGTGAGTGTTCATATTTCACCATTTTTAATCTTAGCCATTCCTTTCTGAATAATATCACTTTAGGTTAACCACAGTCCAGTAGAGGTAGGCTGTGATGATCCAACTCCTCTTTTTTTTAAGATTTATTTATTATGTATACATCATTCTGTCTTCATGGATGTCTGCACGCCAGAAGAGGGCACCAGATCTCATTACAGATGGTTGTGAGCCACCATGTGGTTGCTGGGAATTGAACTCAGGACCTTTGGAAGAGCAGCCGGTGCTCTTAACCTCTGAGCCATCTCTCCAGCCCCCCAACTCCTCTTTTTCTAATTACCAATGTGTGATATCAAACAAGCCATTTACTTCCTCTGCATCTATGTTTTTGCCTATTAAATGGGATAATGATAATGAGATTATATGAGGAACAATTAAACTAATCATGCTGTGAGTGTGCTAGGATAATTATGAAATGTTAGAGCACACGAAGTTATTTAAACAAGAGAAGATTACTTCTGGTTGGCCTGAAGGCCTGAATTCTAACATTGAACAGAGGTACTTTTGGTTTCTTCTGAAGCTTGGCCTTGGCTAGAAGATGGTCATCATCTTGCTGTATCCTCATCATTATCTGTATATACAAACCTCTGGAATCATAATGTATAAAAATACCCTCCTATGAGGGAACAACCTATGACTCTCATTTTAACTGGACCACTGTGGCAAAATGTATGTTAAGGAGTTGAGATCCCGGGCTTTAGTACATCAGTTGGTTGGGGATCATCACTCCTCAGCCTGTGACATCCATGGGGATGGGGTGTAGAAGGAACTGGGGGCTGCATTCCTGCCACCTGGCTCCTGGCCGCCTAGCTAGCTTATGCCCTGAAATAATAACATAGAAACTGTATTCTTTTAAATACTGCTTGGCCCATTAGCTCTAGTCTCTTACTGGCTAACTCTCAGATCTTGCTTTAATCCATATCTAATAATCTGTGTGGCACCACGAGGTGGTGTCTTACCAGGAAGATTATAGTGTACGTTTATTTTGGGCTGGAGCTTCATCGTTTCTGCCCTGGAGAGGAGAGGCATGGCATCTGGCTCAATTCCCTTCTTCCCAGCATTCTGTTCTGTTTACTCCACCCACTTAATTTTCTGACCTATCAGACCAAGCAGCTTTCTTTATTGATTAACCAATGAAACAACAGATTGACAAATGACCTTCCCACATCAATGGGGGGAAACATACATAGTGTCACAGGCCTACCATCATAACATCTGGGAAGTGAGACAGGATGAGTGTGAGTTCAAGGTCAGATTAAGGTACATATTGAAACCAAGTTTCAGAAAGAATCGATAGCTTGTGGTGTCACTCAGAGGTGGAATGTTGTCTAGTTTGTGCAGCCTCCTCCATTTCATCTCCAGCAATCTCTCCCTCTCATTCCCTTAATAGTCCTAGTGACTGGTATGTAATTCTCAGTGAATTTAGTGGTAATAGTGATATTCTTTCTCCATGTCAATCTTGTTCACTTTGGCCTCTGATAATTGTTGGTATCTTTTTCCTATTTCACTAATGAATTGATATTCATATTTTTCTTGTGATCTAAAAATAATTTCAAGTTGTATTCTAGAATTTAGATGCTGTTATAGTTTAATAATGACTCTCTAAATGGTTCATAGGTTGAACACTTGGTCCCAGATGATGTCCTCATTTGAGGAGGTACTAGACATTTTAGGTAGCAGTGTCTAGGTCACTACAGGCCTGTGCTTGGGAGCCCCAAGGATTTTTATGGGGGGTTTGTGTCATCTATGTCACTCTCTTATTTTCTATGCTGCCTGACTACCATGTGACAATAGCCTTTACTTCATTCATTCCTGTTGCCATGGTGTTCTCATTGTTTCAGGCCTAAGGCAACAATGACAGACATCATGGCATTAAACCTCTGAAACAACACCCTAAAATAAGTTATTTTATTTTTCACACTATTATTCTCAAGTAATTGTCAGTGTTGAAAAGATGGTGGATAAACTTGACCTTTGTGTTTGTACCTTTAAGTCAGTTTTATCACTGATAATCACTTATGAATATGTCATTATTTTATAACATATAAATAGAATTTTTATTCTTCAGGGCTCTCCCATTCTCTCATTTATGTTTATTAAAGCATTTATTCTATATTGTTTAAATTTCAAAGCATTTTCCATTATCACAGACTATTTTTTGAGGCTTATATAAGATAGTCAAATAGGTTGATGAACACATGTACTAGCTATTACACGTAACACACATGGTACACTATATAAAAAAAAAGCCCTCTCAGAAATGGGATAATAACAAAATACCAAAAACTTTTTGAGCAATATTCACTGTATTCAGGAAAAAAAAATGTCATTTTGATAAAAGTCAAGATATCACAAAAAAACATCAATTCATAAGAAAAATAAAAGCTAGAAACATTCACATGGACATCTTTCAGTCCTAGTTTGTGGAGAATCTAATCACTAGGTTCTAATCAAATTTCAGGTAGGGAAAGGTAGCTGATGCTAAAAACTGCATGAGAATTGTATACAGTGTTATTATACTCTGACTTCCAATCTATCAGTTAGTCTTCCCTGTTTAGCACTTCTTATTTTTATCATATTGCATTAAATAAGATAAATCTGACCTCTGTATTCTGAATGAATGGTTCTAACTTTGCAGTGATTTAGCAGGAGGGAAGAAAGTCTACATCAGGAAAATCATTTACCCAGAATGGGAAGTTACTCTATATTCTAGGATAAAACTTTCCACAGGCAGTGCTTGGTGGGCGAAGGGAGATGGGATTCAAGGCTCTCCCCTAGAAACCAAGAACATGTGGAACTTTCCTTATATAAGAAGGCAGAAATGCATGTACTTTATAGACGTTTCAGCTTTTTAAAACTTTAGTCAAGCAGTCTCGGTAGAAACTAGAAGTACATTTCCCAAAATGTAAAATCTTTTCCCACGGCAAAGGAAAAAAATAGTTCTGACAAAGTGTGGAACTGCTGGAATAGTAGAATAAAGCAATGGAAAGCTGATGAGATTTCTAAAAGACACAACTCACCACATTCAGATTCACAGAAATTAAATGTGAAAGATGTCTTGATTTGCATTAGAACTGCCTAACCCATCCAACGAAAATTCTTTAGTGCAATTCTGAAGAGCAGAGCCATGTGGATTCAAGGAAGAGCTTGTATCAATGCTTCCCCTGTTATAGGATAGTTTTTCAGTGGATGTGGTGTTGTGGAATATTAGTTGAAGATGTCTTACATTTGTTTATGCTGTGGAACATTTGTTTAATGATGCAAAGATTGTAGTTGGATGATTGCTTATACGTTTCCTGGACGCCCAGACCCAAAATAATCACAGTAAAACTATATAGATTGCAACACTGCTTGGCCAATGACTCTAGTGTATTACTAGCTAGCTCTTACATCTTAAATTAAGCCATTTCTATTCATCTGTGCATCACCACATGTTTGTGGCCTACCAGTAAGCTTCTGCCCAGAATTTGTCTTCTGGGGTGGCTACATAGCTTCTCCTTGACTCTGCCACTCTCTCTTCCTCTATCTGCTTGGAATTCCCAGCTTGCCCTATTGTGTTTCAATAGGCCCAAAGGATTGGTTAATAAGGAAACTTCCTTATTATAGTATGGTATTCATAGCATACAGAGGGAAATACCATATCAAAAGATGTGTTGCATTCTTTTATGATGCATTTATTTAACTCTGTAAAGCTGTATAACTTTGCCTGTCTAAAACACCTAATTAGTCTAATAAAGAACTGACCGGCCAATAGAAAGGGAGGAGACAGAAATAGGCAGAGCTGCCAGGCTGAGAGAATAAACAGGAGAAAAAGAGAAGAGAGAGGACCAAAAGAAGAAGAAGTAAAGAAAAAAAAACAGGGGCTAGCCACCCAGCTACATATCAAACCACGAAGTAAGAAGTAAAGAGTAGAGAAAGATAAATGCAGAGACAAAACATAAATGGGATAACTTAAGAAAACCTGACAATTTGTTGACTTCCATGGAAAGCCTAACCCTTTCTGAGGAGTGGATGGGGGAGTAGGAAGGAGGTATGGGGAGGGATTGGGAGGAGAGGAGGGAGAGCAAACTGTGGTTGGTATGTAAAATAAACTTTAAAAAGAGTTTTTAAAAAAGAAGGAAAAGCGGGTAAGAAATAAGACAAGCTAAGGAGGGATTCATAAGAAGAATAAGTCTCCAAGTGATTATTAGGGAGCTGGGTGGCAGGCCCCCAAAGAATATAGAGTTAAAACCAACTACAATGGAATTTAAACTTGCAAACACCATGGCATCTTTATGCAAGTGGAGTAATCAACCTTTGTTTTATACTGAAGGCTAAGCCTGGAAATTGTATATCGCTTCTGAACTCAACTCTATTTCTAATGAGCTAGGAAAGCTCACTATTAAATAAAGTAAGAAATAAGTTACATTGTTAACTATAAAATCCTTTGAAAAAATCAACCCTCTCTATTATACCCAAACAGTCACTGCGCACTTGAGTATTTACTTTTCTTACCCACAGTTTTTTTTCCTAGAATTTCCAGTAAAATAGGTTAGCCTTCCTTGAAATTTATTCCCAGGTTAATATAGCTATGGATCCTGTATTCAGTAAAATTTATTTTGTTTTATGATGTAAAATAAAATATGAAACTAATATGAATGGCTTCATTTTGTTATAATCTATTTCTTACTGCCAATACATAGGAGTATATGATGAACAAAATGATACATTTCTTAATTAATACTCGTTTTCAGACCCACATAAGAGAAAGCTTATTACATACTAACATCAATATTATTTTTCTAAAAACTTTGTCCTTAAATAAAAATGATAAAGCATCTCTCCATGTTTAGATTATATTTTTATTAAAACTATTGTGAGTATGTAGATAATAGTAAGAAGACATAGATTCTCATTTTCAGGATTATCATGTTGTATTGGATAACCAATTGATGTGTTTATCCCTGGAAAACATTATTTCTCCCACTCTCAGCATTCCTTAGTTGCTGTTTTTGTTTATGATTGAAGCCTGTGGTCTTTACCCTATCCATTTTGGCACGTATATTGCTATTGCCTTGTTACTTAAATTTGGACATCTATGCTTATGAAACGTTGTGGATTTAAGTTTTGATGTTACTAGAGACATATTCACAACAAATGATTAATCATCTTTTTTTTTTAATCCTCTGACTCTTACATTTTTTTCCAAATCCTCTTCTACAATGTTCCTTGAGCCTTAGTTGTGGGAGTATATTGTAGATTTATCCATTGGGACTATGTTATACAACTTTGCATTTTGATTATTTATGGTTTACATATTTCTCAAAGAGAAGTTTTCTTGATAAGGGGTGTGGACTACACTTGATTGTGGATGTAAAAACAAATATTGAGAATGTAGTTAGCTTTAATCCCAGCACTCGGGAGGCAGAGGCAGGCAGATCTCTATGAGTTCGAGACCAGCCTGGTCTACAAGAGCTAGTTCCAGGACAGGCTCCAAAGCCACAGAGAAACCCTGTCTC
>NC_022010.1:89737044-89752340 GCF_000317375.1 Microtus ochrogaster
TTCTGTTCTGTTTACTCCTCCCACCTGTTTTAACCTATCAGGGCAAGCAGCTTCTTTATTTAATTAACCAATGACCTTCCTCCATCAAGGTTCTCCTCCAAGATTTATCACTTCACTAACCCTGGGTTGCTGGTTAAGTTTGCAGTACTGAGCATACTCTCCTTCATGTTGAACAAGTCTTCGTTCCCATTAGAAAACCGTTGTTTACTGTCAAAATATGCATGCCACTAGTTCACTCACTATTCAGGTTAGGGTGCCAGGCTGATTTTTGAGGCAGTCAACAAAATCGCTGGGTGTAACTGTTGTTTACTTTCTTCCCTTAGAAGTTTGCATGCCACCCACGAAAATCATGAAAGCTAGTTCTCAGAGACAGGCTTTTGAGCCAGTTGGAGCTCAGAGACCTCTGAATCCTGTGTCCTAAGTTCATGATGTCTTCAGCTTGTCTTCCACTTCTGGGAGGCAATGAAGAACAAGAGCAATTCCCTGTAATGTTTGAGAAATATCTTAGACAACACTAGCCATCAATAAACTGTCCTTTCCAACTTAATAGCACACTTTTTACAAAACATAATAAAATGTTATTAGGCTCCTGACATTAATGTAACCCGTCAGTTTTATGGAGCTTCCTCTATAAAAATCTATCACCTGCATATGCTTGTATATCCAGATGTGGAACAACCAAGTATCCTTGGTGTTGTCCCTCATCATCAAATCCCTCTATCTCCTCTCTCCTAAATTTAATCACTCACTAATATTAAAGCACCTTCTGTTTCTAAAATTGTCGTTTATAAATAATCTATTAATGGAAGAAAGTAATATATGGTTTTTGAAACTACGTATGTTGATTCTACATCATACTCTTGAAATTCACCCAGTTGTTTGTTGTATTTTACCATGAAGTGACATTCTATATCACACAGAAACTCAATTGGTTATCATATCATTTGTATGCTGTAAACTGTCTTGACCAACTCCACTTATTAGGTATCGCATATAACTGTTACCTAAATTTATTCACAGGTTATTTTTAGAGACTTAAGTTATCACTTCTCAGGGATGAATGCTCTGCAGAAAATTTCTAAACCCTATGATAATTACATGTTTAGGGTTATAAAAAATTCAAAATCAATTAGCAGTGACTATGTCATTGAGAACTCCCACCAGTGAATAATGTGGCACAGATTCCCTGAATCCTTCCCAGCATTTGGTGCCATCGCTATATTTTTTTTTTCATTTTAGAGATTACAGTAGGTATTTAGGTATATATTGTGATTGTAATTTACACTCTCCTGATGGCTAATGGTGTTGACAGTAATTTCAGGAGCCTGTTTGCCATCTGTACTCCCCATTGATGGAACTTTTCATGACCCTCTTACATTTTCAAACTGCTTGCTGGCTTTCTAACCTTGAGTACTGAGAAATATTTAAACATCCTAAATATGATTCTTGAGCAATTATATGAGTACAGACATTTTTCTCTATCTGTAGCTTGTGTTTGTATCCTAACCACACAGATTTTCACACGGTAAAAGGCTTTAATTGTGCTAATTTGTCATTTGACTCGTGTGGCACTTTGGCATCAAATGTGAGAAATCATTGCCTAGGCCTAAATTCTAAACCTTCATTTTTTTTCTTTCAATACATTTCTCTATAATCTCGTATAATTCTTTTATCTACATTTATATAAATTTACATAGATATCAGATCTATAATTCATTTTGAACTGTTACTGGATTTATTCAAGGCTTATATTTCTGTATGTGATACCTACTTATTTTAGCATAATTTAAAGAAACTTATATTATATCCTATTTTATTGAATTGCTTACCTTTCTTCAAACCTTACTTGGTAGCTGAAAACAGTGACATATGCCAATAAACCAGATACTCACCTGATGTAGACAGTAAGATGTAAAGACTTTAAGGTCAGTCTAGACAATACAGCACATTCAAAGCCAGCATGGTAAACAAAGTGATACAGTTTCAAAAACTTATTATGAACACACTTATAAGGATTTTTTCTGAGTTTTCTGTGATGTTCAGTGAATTAACTGCTTCCAATACCACGCTGTCTTGATTGTATACATAATTAGTCTTATACTTTATTCTTCCCACTTTTATCAAAAGAATTTTAAAGATATGCTTAGGATCTGAAATTTTTCATATACATTTTAGAATAAACTTGCTTGTGATTTTTAAATATTTTTTTTTATTTTGACAAGGAGTACCTTGCTCATCTAGATAAACTGTAGAAGGTAGAATTTTTTTTTACATTGAGCCTTCTTCTTGATAAACAAAATCAATCACCCCTTTAAACATCATTTGATATTTGTATAAACATTTATCCTTTATGCCTATAAATGACACATCCCTATTTAAGTTCTTGATATCTCTATCTGTAAATGTGCAATTGGTCATTGAATATTGAAATTATATCCTGAAATTTTCGTATGATTTTTATTTGTATTCCACTGAGAGATGATAATGTAGAATATTATTTCATGCCCCTTCAGTATTGATGACTTCCTTTATTATTTGAAGAAATTTCACTGTGTGTGTTTCTTATTATTTTCTACAATGGTAGACATTTTATTTCTTTTGCTTTATATTGCTTTGGGAGACTTTTCTTGCTTATTGCAGTGAGTAACTCTCCTATCCTTTTAGTGAATAAAAGTAGGAAAAATGGGCATTGTTGACTTATGATAGTAGAAAGGATGCAAACTTTTAAAAGTGGATTGAGATGCCATTTATGTCTTTTTTTTCTAGTTTTTTAAGACAGGGTTTCTCTGTAGCTTTGGAGCCTGTCCTGGCACTGGCTCTTGTAGACCAGGCTGGCCTCCAACTCACAGAGATCTGCCTGCCTCTGCCTCCCGAGTGCTGGGATTAAAGGCGTACACCACCACCACCTGGCTGCCATCTATGTCTTTGTAAACACATTTTGACATGTTGAATTCACATCATATGAACTAATGTGTTACTGCTGCTTTTATCATGAGTGGATATTGTTTTTTGTCAGGTATGTTTTGATGTTATTTGATATAATCATGTAATTTTCTTTTTTGTCTTTTTATATAGTGGATCACACACACAAATTTTTAAATATCAAACCAGTCTTCCATATGTGGAATAAATAATGTTTACGGTATATATCTCCTTTTAACATTGCTGAATTCAACAAATACTTTTTGATAGCGGACTCATTTTTGTATTTAAGTTTACAATAAATGACCATTTTGAGTTTGCAATTTGTCTTACATTATTTTTTCTTTTCTTTGCATTTGGGTAATGCCAGCTCTGAATAATCAATGCAGACATGTTAGTAACTCTTTAAAAAGAAGATATTTCCTGGAAAATTTGACTATTCTCTTATTTCCCACCATGTGATGACTTTTTTCTTGTGTCAGGTCAGTTTGGCAGAAGAAATATGTAAAATACCTAAAAATAGTTCCTTCTAATACCTAAAATGTGAATATTGCATTAAGTAAAGGAGATTACAAAACAATTCTTTTTGGTCTAATTTAACCAAAAGCAAGCTCATATTTAAATTCTCTCTCTTCTCTTTCTGTGTGTGTTCTGTCTTGCTCTCCCTATCTTTTGTGTGAGTCTAGGCATTCCTGAATCCTTTTTGCAGTTTCTGTCCCTGTATCTGTGGCTGTGTATCCCTAACAAAGTTCTTCTGCTCTGTCTTTATCTGAAAACCAAGAAAAAAAAAAGCACATGGGAAAGAAATGAGGGATATACTACAGAAATCTTTAATAGGCTTTTGTAAGTGATCAAGTCATTGGCTCTTTACTGACCCTAACTTCCTCATACAAACAAATTCTATCAAGCAGTATTCACATCTTGTCTTCAACATTTATGGCAGATAATCATTTTACAAGGTTGGTTTCTATTTATTTGCTATTTCTGGGATTTATTAACATAACATACATACACATGCATTATTCCTGGATCAGGAGCAAGAATACAGTTAAAGATTACAGGAATGTATTATTTTAGGTTTTAAAAGTTGATTATATGGAAAATACAGCACCAAGTAACATCGGTTGTTGCATTTTCTCTTAAAGACAGGTTAAATAAATAGGCTAAGTACAGAGCAGGGTATGAAGGTTAAATCCTAGGGACCACAAGCAGTACTATCTGTGAGGCTCAGCAAAAATCCAGACTCTTATAATGTAAGAGATATTTTTATAATAATGCACTGCCGCAGTTTCTCCCACCCTTTTGTTTTCTAACATTGAAAATGTGGTAAGAGGGCCCTCATTAGCTAATACAAACAGACCTATAATGTGAACTATGAGAACACTTTGGTTACAGCTCTCTTCTTTCTTCTGAGCTAAGGGGAATCACATGTCTCTTCATGTCAGCATAAACTATTGATGTCACCTATCTCTAAATTCTCCCACCTCTACTCTCTATCCAGTTCTAAAGATGCTATGACATTTTGTTGTCAGAAAAATATTTCTTATCTTAGTTTACATTTTTATAAGAACTTACTGTTATAAAAAATACCAAAGATGGTGTGACTTAAATGACAAACATTTATTTTACACAAATTGGAGCACTGGAAGGTCCATGAACAAGACACTGATGATAATGTTCTTGATGGAAATCTTCTTTATAGCCTGCTGATGCCTACTTCTATTCTATCTTATGAGGAAAGATAGAATAGATATAAATGTTCTATTTTTCCTCATAATAATATAAATATAAAACATTTTTAACCATTTCAAAGAACACTAATTACATCAAAGAACTCCTCTTTCATGATTTCCTTTCAAAATACCATTTTAGTGATGGTGGAGCTGAAAAGGGCAATTTGAAGATGGAATTTGAGGTACATAATTCTGTCCATAGCAAGATGCCTGACTAGTAAGTAGTCTGCTGTCATTAGATCAAGAGTTCTCTTTCTTTCCAAATTTATTTATAATATTGATTTCTATGAAATAAATAGATAAAATTAATAAGGAATAAGAATCATTCTTTTTAGGGGAATTTTTCATTTTTTCTCTATTCTTTTTGATGTTTATATAAATTTTATTTTGACATTTAGAAAGTAAAAACAATAGATCTAGGCTTCATAATCATTTTGTATCATCATGAATACTGCCTAAGAGCCCATACAACTTGATCTATATAGAGTAACACCTATGCTACAGGTAGAGATATTTGTTTTTGGAACAATCATATTGCTGATTGTTATGCATTCCAGAAACCAGACCTTAATATTGAATTCAAGTCTCAGTAGCTGATTATGGTTTATCTTCTTAAGCATTATAAAATGAGACTTAATTGGACAGACTATGTAATAATCAGAACTGCAAGATTTAAAAAATGTGGTAAAAATTAGTTTTCCCAAACAATGTATCACTGGATACACTTAAGGAAGGCTCTATACCCAGAAGTAGATGTCAATGAAAACCTAATTCAATATTATTTTGGTAGTTTTCATTTTGTTTATTTTTCTTTTTACTGTAGGTCTTTTACTTATGTGTTATAGCTCCCAATTTTGTGTCATTCTTAGATATCTGTGTTTTGATTCTTGGACTTTTTCTTTGGCTATTTCTTTTCTTCTTCCCCTCTTTCTTTCATATTTTTTTTCAAATGAGAGAGAATGAAAGGGTGTGAATTTGGGTGAGTGGGGTGGTAAGGAGAAACTAGGTGGAACTGGAGAGAAAACCATAATTAGAATATATTTTCAAATTGAAAGAAGACAAAACTTAGGTCCCAACAAAATGTTTCATTTTATAGTGTGTCATGTAATACCTTTCAATTGTTCCAGGATGACAACACTTAAAGATGTGCTGGCAATTTGAGAAGAGGGACTGTGGAATCAGGCCTCAGCTCTGAATCAGAGATTTATGGATTTCATTGACATTGCATATTTTAAAAGCTTTACCTTTATGAGCAGACAATAAACCCTCCAACTTACTGTAAAGAAAAATTTTAATTTCTTAGAATCATTTCTTGTTGAATACATATTTAAAGATGTGAATGACCTTAAAAATTATTAGTCTCAAATGATCTCTATAGTGAAGTGTGCTAAACCTCCCATGGCATGACACATTTAGTACATTATTTGATTTCTATACTTAATTTTGTTCTCTATTTCACCAAATGAAACACTGAAAAAAATAAAATAATTTTATTTTCATCATGTCAAAGTTTATACACGATGTGATATCAAGAAACATGATACCACATTTGTGTGTGTATAATAATTAATACTGTAAACATTTAACATGTATGCAATAAATTTCCCACACATGATTAAAAAAAAAGGGGGGGGATTAGGATTGATCCAAGGAATGTCAGTGTCTTCTTGTCTTAAGCTATAACTGGAGAAATGAGTCTACCTTCAAACATATACTACTTTCCCTCCGGTATCATAAAAACCATAATATTCATAAAGATGAGTGCTATTAAAAATAAGGTAATATTGAAATGGTAAATTGAAAAATTAATAGGTATGTCACAGTAGTCTTATTTATATCATCAGTATTTAGTAAGTCACTCTGAGACCTTCAAGGGTGGTGCTTTGGTTCCTCGCAGGTGAATGCCCTCCATGTCTTGGCAGAACTTGTAAGAATTTAAGAATTCTAGGACTTGATGATCAGAGTGAAAGTAGAATCACAGAAAATGTGACTTAGATTTCCACTGGGTAGATGGCATAACATTCCCTACATTTAGAAAGGTTCATAAATGAGAACTTTTATTTGAACTATGATAATTTTAGGTAACTCAGAGTTCTAAGTAAAGACATCAAACATCTCTTTGGACTTGAGTTTAAAGTACAAATGAGAGATAAAAACCAGGATGGTATCACCTGTTTATATAATAGATGTTTTAAACAAACCTACTGGCCTTTACAGATTTCTCTCCTAGAATCTTCTACCTGTATAATGCACCATTGCTCAAATCCACATGCTCACCTCAGATTGTGTCTTGTTCCATGAAGAACCAAAACTGGGTTATAACACAGTGTCACTTTGTTTTAAGATTCAATTAAGTCTGGAAAAAAACCATATATATTGTCTGTTTATCTCAAATCCTAGTGTTTACTGTCACTAAGATAAACCTTTTGCACATATGGGGTTAAAAAAATACAACCTTATTCCTAATCCTCCTTGATTTCAATCACTTTATATTTAATGCATCTAATTCCCATTCTTAAAATCCATGCTTGTTCAACTATGTTCTTCTCTAAGGTACCAAAATTACAATATTACTCAAATTAGTAATGCCTCAATTTCTGAAAGTGAGATAGTACCGGCTCTGTTATTCCTGAATCTGTGTATCACTACTACTGACAAACTCCAAAAGACTTGCCATGCTATGTTAAATACATGAAATTTTATTATTGTGCGCTTTCTGTTTTGCTACATCACATAAAAATTACAGTACGTGGTCAGATAGTGAGTTGTACTACTAAATTACGGAGGTGAATTATATTTGGGAATCTTTCAGTTGCAAGTTAAAAAACATGGGCTGTGAGTAATATGGACGAGGATTAATGGGGCATAATTAAAAGATTTACAGTAGGAAATGAGACCTCAAACTTTAGAATCAAGACTATATTGCCACCATGAAAGTGTCCTGATTATCTTCTCTGTATATAGGCTCTCTGTAGTTCATTTGGAAACCTGGCTATCTACTGACTGCGTCTTAAATCATCTTTCCTTAATCTCAAAGGAGGAAGAGGACTTACATCTCACCATCTTCAGCAATTTAGCCATCTCTGGTTTTCTAGGACAGAATATCATATTGACTTGTACCTCAGTCATTTAGCTGGTAGAATGGAGTATGTGGTGAGTAGTCCTGCCAAAATCACAAGGATGGAAGGATCAGGCTAGGGTGCTGTGCTGTGAGAAATAACGGGTTCCCTAGACAGACACAGACAACAAACACAATTCTAATATTTCAGCAAATCCATGAATCAATCTCTTCAAGGTCCAGGACTTGATCAGAATCTGCAAGCCTGCTGCTTATTCTACCCCTCTGACTTCTTTCTTTTTGCTCCTATTCAATCTCTCTTTCAAGTTATTTTACCTCATTCAGTAGAGAAGACAATCAATAGCATTTTAACACTTCACCTATAGTGCAGTATTTGATAGCAATAGATTGAAGTATTTAACAGTGTGGGCTTTGGTGTCAGGGTAATTTGAGTTTACATCTTGACTTCTGCTTCCTATATTGACCTCAGGCAAGTCCCCTGAGGATTTGGAAATCAACATCTATCTTATCATTATCATTAGAACTAAAAAATAATAGGACTTTTTCATGATTTAGGAAAAATTCAAACCTATATATCTCAGCCCCCAGGCTGTAGACCTCTAACAGAAACAACACATATTACAGAGATCAGCAGGAGATCGCAGCATCTTTTGGATCATGAAAACTCATGACCCTGCTACTCCAAAGGCAGCATATATTCTGAAAGGAATGGTAAGGTCTTTGAAAAAGATAGATGTCCTTCATAATGCCACAGACCTAGGCCCTCTGCATCTGTTTGACAGTTGTATAGCTTTGTCTCTAAGGCACCTAGCAATGAAATCAGTCCCTGGTGTTTAGTTTGTTGTTGGGCACCTGTTACCCATGCTGAGTAACCTTGCCCAGCTTGATACAAGAAGCGAAGCTTGAGCCTACCTCACCTTGATGCCCCATGCTTTGTTCAAGCCCATAGGAGGCCTTTACCTTCCTGAATGGAGATGGAAGAGGAGTGGAAGGGGATGGAAATGGGAATCAGGGTGGGGGGCAGGAGAAAAAGAGGGAGGGGAAACTGCAGTTGGAATGTAAAATAAATGAAAAAAATGTTATTTAAGTAAAATAAAATATATTCTAAAAAAAATCATGCAATGTAACAGAGCTATGAATTGCCCCGCTCCTATTGAGCTGTGTAACAACCAAACATTCTATCTGCCAAGGAAAGTCACAGGTTGGCTAAAACTAACTGGCTTGTTACAAGGTTGAGATCTGTGTTAAATAATGACAACCTAAATATTTTTCCCCAAAGAAATTTTAAAATAGCAATTTATGCTGCCACTTATAGCTTAATAAGGACAAGTGCTACAATGGAGAAGGTTCTTATTCCAAACAAGGTGGCATGAAGGTTTTAGGTAAAATTTTCAAAGAGTATTCCAATAGGAAAAGTTGTTAAGCAGGGAGGCAAGACCAAAACCTCTTTTTGTATAGAGAAAGCACCTGATGATTTTATCCTGAAGAACCAGCCTAGAGTTGTAGTCATCATTGTCCCTGTCCTTGGAATTCTGTCTATTGTGGTGTAATCCTCTTGTACACTCTAAAGATTTGTCACTCATATTCATTTAATAAAACACTGATTGGCCAGTAGTAGCCAGGCAAGGAGCACCCAGACTAAGAGAATACTGGTAAGAGGAAAGGCAGAGACCAGTCACCAGCCAGATGCAGAGAAAACAAGATGACAATGCCTTACTGAAGAAAGGTACCAAGCCACATGGATGAACATAGATAAGAATTATGGGTTGATTTAAGTTGTAAGAGGTAGTTAGTAACAAGCCTGAGAAATAGGTCAAAGAGTTTATAATTAATGTAAGCTTCTGTGTGTTTATTTGGGACTAAATGACTGTGGGGCTAGGAAGGACAGAAATTTCCATTTCCTTCTGTCCCTTGGAACATGAGCTATAAGGACCAACCTAAGAAGAGATAGAATGATGGTTGGTAGGGAAACAGGCTCAGTTCATAAAATCATCAGACCACATTTCCACTCTGATATGCCTCTCAGGCTGTTCTCTTGAGAATTTCAGGGAACCGCAGAGTTTTCTCACATTGTCTCAAACCATTCCATCCAGAATCCTGGGGTAATGTGTGTGCATTCTTCTTGCAAGTGAGTTTGCTAGGTGTACCATAGCAAACACCAGCGCTTGGGTTCTTAGACTGTTTTTCATTGTCCTGCCTGCTGCACATCCTTTAACAATGTGCTAGAAAATTTGATTTTTCTCTTTTGAACTATAGACAGTAGTTTTCTCCTTCTGTTCTCAGAGAACTTTTCCATGGAAACAGAACATAGCAGGGCATCTCTACCTTTTCTTATCAAAACACCAGACTGTTGGACCAGGGCCCCATCTTCTTTCTCAATGTTTATAAGCATGCTAAGCCCTATATCTACATGCAATTGTACTGGGCATAAGAAAACCAACATTTAAACGTGGATATATAAAATTCATCTCATAATAATTTACTTCTACCTCTTTTAAGAATATGAAAAATATTTCCAGAAATCCCAAACCAGTTTCTCAGTCAAGTTATTCACTAACAAGAGGCATAAACTCTAGCATCTTGTTTGTTTTTTCTAGATCCTAAAAGGGTTAGGCCCACCAGTAAACACATAGATAGTGACATAGATAGTGACAGAAAAAAATGAAATCTGCCATGTCAGCATTGTAATGAATGGCAACTAGCACAGTATGTGCCATTAAAAGAAGTTAGAACTTCTAAGATTTCTGTGTGAAAGGGAAAGAGTGGATAAGAAAAAGGAAAATAAATTAGAAAATCCAGCCTGCTAGAGACCTTTAACATACTATGATGGTATTCTTTTACTTTCAAACATATATATTTATATTTTCCTTCAAATATTAATATATATTAAATTATATATAATGTTTTATAATTCAGTGTTTTATGTATAATTTAATGTTTACATATATATACCATTTGATTATATAAATCAAAAGCTTAGACTTGCTTTGATAATACTTTAAAGATTTTTTTAAGACAGAGAATTTCATTCTCAAAGTAACTGGGTGCCCCAGTTAACACAAGAAAATCCATTCCCAGAGATATATTACTAAGCAAAGCATTCATTGACCAATAGACATATACACACGAAGAGCAAGAGAGACAGTAGACAACTTTGAACAGTAAAACAGTATGAAACAAAAACAATTACATGTCTAGAGTCCCATGTTAGGGAGGGACATATCAAAAATATTCTGTAAATAGAGACAGGAGAAGTCAATCAGAAAAAGGTAGAAAAGAATAAATATCAAAAAGCATACTTAGACATTTAACTAAAATCATGATTATTATATAGCCCTGTTCTCACAGATAAGGATCAAACGACAATGAGGCTTACATGTAGATTTTGTTTTTAAGTATACCTTGGTCCTTTTTTTAATTGTATTACATTTTTAACAATTTCACATATGTACATAATGCATGCTGACCACTCTAACTCTCACCTCTCTCCCATATCCCTCTCTACATACCCTATCTACCCGCCATTCTTCCTTTCAAATCTTTTTTCACATTTTCACATTTATGTCAGTTCATTTGGTGTTGTGGCACACTAAGTTAGACCAGGGACTTCTGATTGACTATGGGTTTGTAGCTAACCACTGAATCCCAGGGGGCTTAGTGGATACACAACTGAAGACAACAATTCATTCTCTCCCAGAATCTATCAAGTTCAGCAGTAATAGTAGGGCCCTGTGAGGAGTCTCTCCCTCCTCCATGACTGAGGGTTGACAGGGACAACCTGGTACAACAGTAGTTGATGCAGGTTCATGATTGCAGCGGTTGTATCAAGTCTAGAGAACATCAATTTTCAGTCCTTCATCCATCTTTTGGTGATGTGCTTCCATAGATCTCGTCTTCAATATTCACAGAGAGGGTGGTGGAAATGTCATATTTAGGGCTGATTCTTATCAACCAATTTTTTATTTCTTGAAATTCAAAAGATAATTAATTTCATGATTTTATCCTTCCTCTCCCTCCCCTGTTAGCATTTTTATTGGTATAATTTTTGTTCAGGTCTTATGTAGGTAACCATGTTGGTGAGACTTCATGAATATAGCTTCTCTGACCTTTTCATGAGACACAATCTCATAACAAACTTCCCTTTTTTCTGGCTCTTAACAATATAATTACCCCCACTCTCACTGTGGTTCCTGAGCCTTAGGAACAGGAGTCATGTTGTAGAGGTATCAGTAGGGATTTAGAGCTGTATAATCACTTATTCTGTACATTTTTTTAAAATTTATTTATTTATTAAAGATTTCTGTCTCTTCCCCGCCACCGCCTCCCATTTCCCTCCCCCTCCCCCAATTAAGCCCCCCCCCCTCAGCCCGAAAAGCAATCAGGGTTCCCTGTCCTGTGGGAAGTCCAAGGAACCCCCACCTCCATCCAGGTCTAGCAAGTTGAGCATCCAAACTGCCTAGGCTCCCACAAAGCCAGTGCGTGCAGTAGGTTTTTTGGTAATGGTCACCATCTGTTGCAAAAACATTTTTTCTCTGATAATGAATGAAACCTACCCGTATTCTTTAATATAATGATGAATATTTAGAATTTAGAAATAGGAATTTATTCAAGTGGTATTTGTAAGCTTTCCTCCAAAATCTATGACATCACCAGCCCAGAACTTTTGGCTATGTTTCTAGTACCAGGTTGATTTCTATCTTGTTGAATAGGCTTAAGTCCTATATGAGAGGTTTCTGTTACCACAAAGGTAGCAATACCACCATTATAAACTTTTGGATATTTTCCTATCCTGACACTTGTAGTTCATAGATTTAATAGCTGGTTATTTCACTTCTTTGGAAACTTTCATGGCCTTTTCTGGTCCTATGACAGTTAGTTCTCAAAGAGAAGGCTTTCATGTCAGATCTAGTTCAGATTATCTGGGTCCTATGTCCAAAATATATGATGCCTTCAGCAATAGGGACTTTCCCTCAACTTCTAGGTCAACTGAATTTTTTTAATAATACATTGAGTTATAATTGACATGTAATAAATATCATCATTTTATAATTTTTTTGAATTTGACACCATTGTATAGTTATAATCATAAATAAAAACAATTTAGAGATTATTATTGTCAGTTCCAAGTGTCTTCATGCCTATTTATCATCACCATCTATTCCTATGCCTAGTTTTGGCAACCACTGCCTTATTTTTGCCTGCATAACACTGCATTTCCAAGGAAGTCATTAAAAAAGTGTTAATACTAGTATGAAGCCTCTTAGATAGACTAATATCTTTGACCTTTTCTGTGAAAAGTGTATGTATAATCTTCAACATCAAATATGGAAGCCCTAACTCTTAATATTTGAAAACATCTTGGTGATGTAATTAGGCTACAGAGTGTGTATCTAATAAACTTAATAAGTGCCCATATCAGAAAAGACACAGAAGAACTTGTTTCCAAATCACTTATATTTTCTGTATGGAAGGAGATCCTAGCCAGAAACCCAATCAGTGGGCAACCTTGATCTCAGACTTCTAAAGCCATATCTTTAAGGAAAAAAAAATGTTGCTGAAGTCATCTGGTCTATGGTATTTTGACATAAAGACAAAGGTAAACAGACATAAATTGGTCCCAAGAACAGATACCAAGGAGGTGGCACTGAAACAATGATCTAAAATTATTGAAAGTGTTGAAAGTGGTTATAGAACTAGGTAATAGGAAGAGGGTGGGGGAGTTCCAGGGTGTTTGCTATGAAAAGGAAAGGCAGCTTTTCTAGTGGTGAATCTGAATGCTACAGGAGAAATGCAGAGAAATGTATAGTCTTCATAGAGAATATGCCAGTAGTCAGGCACAGGATGTTTATTGAAATAGTATTGATAAAGTATTGGAAGTATTCCAGACTGCGATGCAGAGCATATTAGAAGCTGGAAGACAGAAATGTTTAAAAAGAAATGATGTAGTTTAACTTTGTTTTTCCTCCAGGGTTGAGTGGAACGTATAACTTGTGAGAAATGGAAAATTGGATATTTAGTGTTGATTTCTCTGGTTGCACATAATAAAATTCAAGAGGAGAGAAACACATTGATACAATTATTATTCAATGAAGAAGAACAACTTAAATTTTGAAAATATTCACCCTATCCTTATCACAAATAAAATTAAGGAAGTATAGGAAGTTCATCTTTCTTATCACAAATAAAAATGAGGAAGTGTAGGGAGTTTACCTGCTAGTGTTTCTTCTGACTTGTAATAGAGAGCTTTGTTGGTTTTCCCCATAAACTTAGCCAGTAATCTCATCAGAAGTCATTAACAGCAAGGAACTTAATAAAGAGCTAGGAAACACTGACTGAAGTAATTTTCTGAACTCAAGTCTTCTACTCTTTATGGAAAGGGAGGAAGGGCCCCTGAGGCTATCTGTAGATCACCAGATATGCTATCTAAATTTCAAGGAGCTCTCAGGCAGCCTTAAGCAGTAGTTATGTGGTTGGGACCAACCAATAACACCGCTTGGTTTGGCAAAGCCCCACAATAGACTAGACCAGTATAGAAAGCTGCTGTATCCATTCTTGAGAGTAACATTGTCTTATTATTATTTTGGATTATATCAGAAGTATAAATATTTTGTTATTTAATGTTTAATTCTATAAAAAGTAGCTACATATGGACACACTATAGCATAATTTAAGAGATCGGTCCATTGCAATTTTATTATGGAGTATTTTTCTTACAGACTCAATTTTGGGACATTTTTACAAACATAACATTCCCAGGAAAACTACCAAAAGAATGGCACAGTAAATAATAATAATACCTGAAAATATGTATCTTAATATTATAGGATACATTTTGTTTGCAGTATATTTTTAAGAACACAGCAACAGACAAGACAGCATACATCAAATTACACCATCATTTGCTTCATCTTTTTTCATTATAGCACACTGT
Organism: Microtus ochrogaster; assembly: GCF_000317375.1. Lineage (NCBI taxonomy): Eukaryota > Metazoa > Chordata > Mammalia > Rodentia > Cricetidae > Microtus > Microtus ochrogaster. Next base: position 89,751,710 of record NC_022010.1, read on the forward strand.
TCTGATGGCTTCAGTACAGCTGGAACACTTGTGTGGTAGAAAACTTGCTCACCTTCAAGGCATCCTGCTCCATTCCTGAACAGCTATCAACAGGAAAAAAATGAGTGTCATGATCACATCAAAATAATGCTATTTTTTTCTAGTGCTCTGTTTTTATGTTTGAGGCACTAAAGAAAAACATCTAATCTGTGTTTTTTCATGCTAAACAGCTCTAATTAGTCAAGGTTAACAATAGGAAGGCAAAGACAATCGGTGGGATAAAGCTAAAATATGAGATTCTGTAGAAACCCAAGCTGGCGTGTACATCCCTGCTAAATGATCATGTGCATCCCCTTCTGAGCCTATTTGGTCTTCAACTTGCCATCTAGTTTTTGGCATTTTAGTACAATTAAACCTGCCACTCCTGAGTGCTAAAACTGAACAACATACTGCATATGTTCATAGCTTTTTACTAGGAACCAAAAAAAAAAAAAAAATGGCAGACGTCCATCCTTCTGTTCATGCCAAAGTGCAATTTGTCGATTGAAAGATGTTAGTGGCTACAGTGGGAATGGGCTGGAAAACTCATTTGGCATGCCCTCACAGCTCTCACACAGTGATTTTAAATTTATTTATTTATTTTTCTTTTTTC
>NC_022010.1:89753423-89753643 GCF_000317375.1 Microtus ochrogaster
TTAAGGTCATGCTCAACTTCCTTAGCGATCAGGGAAATGCAAATCAAGACAACTTTAAGATACCATCTTACACATGTCAGAATGGCTAAAATAAAGAACACCAGTGATTTTAAATTTAAAAATAGACTCTTGCCAAATAAGAGGTGACCAGGATCATGTTATTTAGTATTTTTAAACAGTGGCTAAACATGACATCGAGATAGATAGATGATAGATAGAT
>NC_022010.1:89753764-89757117 GCF_000317375.1 Microtus ochrogaster
GATAGATAGATAGATAGATGATAGATAGATGATAGATAGATAGATGATAGAGAGATGATAGATAGATTATAGATAGACAGAAGATAGATGAGTAAAACCCAAATTCTTAGCAATATGTATATAATTTTCAACTACTAATGATTCTGTTATTTTTGTTTTGTTGTCATTTGTTTTTAATGCGACAATAATTATTAGCAACCCCAGAGTCACTTCAACTAGCGCCAATTTGGGGGGAGTATGGAAGTTTTTGTGTTATTATTAATTAATTTTTTATTTATTTTATATCCTGACTGAAGCTTCCTCTCCCTCCTCTCCTTAAGCTTCATAATTTTAAGTTTTTGTCAAAACATAAAGTGAGGCAAATTATTAGTAAAACAAAGTCTATAAAATACCATTTCTTCCATTCCAGAAATGACATGGCATTTTTAACAGCAAACAAAAGCAATTTGTTCTAATAAGCTTAAATTTCCAAGGAAAGACAGATGTTGTGACTAATTAAAGTAGATATTACAAGACAAGAAAAATTCTAATAATTGTTGCATGGTATTTGTATATAAAACAAGTTCCTCAATTTTTTGAACAGAATATCAACCTGTAACAAGTAGACTGAAATTCTTTTTATATTCATAATATATGGGAGATAAGAAGGTTCAGGCTGTGAACTAAAAGGAGGAAGTATAAAGTAATTAATCATTATCATTAACCATTTATAGTATTGTGCAATTATTCCTCCTTACATTGGTTTATCACTGCAATATACTTAGTAGTTTAAAATAACTCTTATTATTACAATGTGTAGCAGAGCCATACAATCATGACTGGCAGAAAGAAGCCACAAAAATAGCACAGCCTGGAATTCTATTTCTTATTTACTCAAGAACCTGGTGAGTGACTTATAGGATTTAACATAAATGAGAAATTATAGAAGAATCAATGAACATGAACCAAAGATCTTGCCAATATTATTTCAATTAGAGACAAGAGAGAAAGGGAGAGTTTTAAAATGGCTAGTAGGGACTGGGAAGATGACTCAGGGCTCAAGAGAACTACTCTTCCCAAAGACCCCAGTGTGATTCCTAGCATGCATGTGTAAGCTCACACTCTGTGTAATTACAGTTCCAGGGAATCCAATGCCCTCTTCTGTCCTCCATGAGCACTGAAAGTATGTGGTACCCAGACATACATGCAGGCAAACACTTATAAAAATAAATATTTTCAAAATGGATAATGACTTGATAGACAGAAGTATATAAAATACATATTTGAATTTAAAGTCTCAATAAAAAAAGAGACTAGGAGGATTAAAAGAAACAAAATAATATTATTCAATTTAGTAATCAACATAAATTTATGTTAAGAGAATTAATATATACCAAATATAATAAATATAAACAAAACCTTAAAGCATAATGAAACTATGGCAACCAAACTAAAAGAAAATTCCTAATATCAGGAAAAGAAAGTAATCCATTCATTGGGCCATGAAGCAATTATAAAACATATACTAGAATGGAAGTAAATAACAAAGTGACTGATATCTGAATAAGAGAAATTCAATTATAAAACAATAATACTAATATATTCATGAAAGTATAAAATTAAGCAATATACCTTAAATAACATAGAGCAGAAATATAAAGGTAATTACAAATTTTTAGGAAAATGTTATAATTAAAATAGAAACAGCCAGAATTTCAGAATACAACCAAAATAGCACATGAAGGAAAATAAATATATGAATCAATAATTCCAATTTTAGAGGCAAGAAGGAGAACTAAGATAAACCCACTCTAGGCAAGAGACAGTGATAATAATGCTAGGAGGTGTAATGAAGTAGGAAAAATGACTCAAATACAATAAAGAAATAAAATCTTAATTATTTGACAAAATGAACAGGTTTGATACTGTGACAAAGTAGAGACTCAAACCATCCATGTTCACTATCATGAATGGAAACCACACATCACGGCCAATCACACAAACATTAATAATAATGGAACATTATGAGTGGCTATGTGCAAACAAAAGTGAACAGCTTAACAAATGGAGGAAAATATAACAAGGACTGATTAAGGAATTGCCAAATAATATAACAAGGACTGATTAAGGAATTGCCAAATAATGAAGGTATGAAGAGAAGACAGAAGACTAAGCCAAAAGATAATTTGGAAACAGAAGAATAAACAAATTATCACTACGGATGCACAAGAATGAGTCTTCAATTTTGTTTTGTAAACTGTGGTGGTTTCAATGAGAAGGGCCCCCATAGCCACATAATGTTTGATCCCCAGTTGGTAGAACTATTTGGCAAGGATTGGGCAGTGAGGCCTTGTTAGAGGAGGTATGTCACTGCCAATAGGATTTGGAGTCTCAAAAGTTCTGCCCTTCCCAATTACCACTTCTGACACCTGTTTTCTCCTGACGGTGGATTTGTGTGTAATCTCTCTGACATTGCTCAGTACCATGCCTGTATGCCTGATGCCATGATGATCACGGATTCTAACCCTCTTGAGAAGCAATTCCCAAATTAAATCCTTTCCATTTTCAAGTTGCCTAGATTGTGATGATTTATCACGGCAGAATAAAAATAACCAAGGCAAATACATATATGATATATCTAATTATATATGTATATTATACCTACTTAGAGATTATATGTAGGTATTGCTAACATATAAATACAACCTGCTCAGTGCATAGCTTGTATATATAAATGTGTTTTCAAGGTTGAGCAATAATATATTTTAAGAGGGCAGTTGTTTTATAGATGGGAGGACAAATTCTTAATTCTACTCCATCATCTAACCAGAATCTTCTATATATTAGTAAATTTTCATGTTTTACAGATTTGATCAAAAGAAAATTTAATGATTAATTTGAAATTTTAATCAAATATTCAGTCAATTTGATTAGACACTTGGCATTTTTTGATGGAGGAAGGCCATTGGTTAATTAAATAAAGAAGCTTTATTTATTTAATATAGATTTCGCTTTATTGATAGAGATTTAAGGTCAATTTTGTTATATGTATATGGATATTTCTGCTATTGATTACGATATTGTGATTGTGTAGTTCACTTAAAATGTAACGTATATAGGTTGTTAATGGATAATCATTAATGATAGTCAAGTTTGTAGTCATGTTAGTTAGACACTTGGCATTTTTTGATGGAGGAAGGCCATTGGTTAATTAAATAAAGAAGCTTTATTTATTTAATATAGATTTCACTTTATTGATAGAGATTTAAGGTCAATTTTGTTATATGTATATGGATATTTCTGCTATTGATTAAGATATTGTGATTGTGTAGTTCACTTAAAATATAACGTATATAGGTTGTTAATGGATAATC
>NC_022010.1:89757671-89774826 GCF_000317375.1 Microtus ochrogaster
AGACTCAACAGCTCTCCTCTCGGGGGCAGAGGCCTCAGAGAGACGCCATGCCCCGAGCTCCCAGGCAGAAGCGATTCAGCTCCGACCCAGGATGGACGTAGGCTAGAATCTTCCCAGTAAGTGCACCTTGAGGTGCAACACAGATGAATAAAAATGGGCTAAATTAATATGTGAGAAGTAGCCTAGAAGAGGCTAGAGCTAAAGGGCCAAGCAGTGTTTAAATGAATACAGTTTGTGTGTTGTTATTTCGGGGCATAAGCTAGCCAGGCGGCCAGGGTGCTAGGGACGCAGCCCCGCCGCTTTTATTACAACAATTTTTTAGCTTTTTAAGACTTTTGTTGCTCTGAGTAATTTTTTCCTTTTTTATGAGTAGCTGTGAGAAAGTAAGTGGTTATTTCTCTTCGGTTCACATATGAACATAAGATTATGCCTATGCCGGGTGGTGGTGGCGCACACCTTTGATTCCAGTACTTGGGAGGCAGAGGCAGGTGGATCTATTTGAGTATGAAGCCAACCTGGTCTACAATAGCTAGTTCCAGGTCAGGCTTCAAAGCTACAGAGAAATCCTGTCTCAAAAAACAAACAAACAACAACAAGAGATTATGCCTCGAAGAGCAATCAGGGTTCCCTGACCTGTGGGAAGTCCAAGGTTCGAGCTGATGAGGGAGGGGGACTTGATCGGGGGAGAGGGAGGGAAATGGGAGGTGGTGGCGGGGAGGAGGCAGAAATCTTTAATAAATAAATAAATTTTAAAAAAAGTAAAATAAAAAAATAAAAACCAAAAACAAAAAGAAAAGAAAAAAAATAAAAAAATAAAGGCATGTGCTACCACAGCCCAGATAAAACAAAACAAAAAAGATTATGCCTATATCTATTTCACTCTGTATTATTTATTTACTAAGATATTTATTGGTGATAAAATTAATTTAAAAGGTCATGTATAACACTCCAAATGAAATAAAAAGAATTAGTTACCTAGAACATAATTGCAGATAGTATATTTGCCTAAGGGAAAAGGTTATCAAGCAAACAAAAATACTAATTTTCTCTTAATCTTCATTGTCTCTGTTGATTCACACTCTTTCTTTCTAGTCAGTGTCCACTCCTAAGTATTTCTGTGATGCTTAAACTGGCCCTATTAGCTCACTGAATCTCATTGGGGAAACTGTCACTGTTGGAAGCATTGCTAAACTCTCTTGCCTTGCACCCTTTCGGTATTTTCCCAATATTGTAATTGTAACACATCATGCTGTGTCTTTCATCCAGTGGAGAGCATGGATTTCTTTGTTGTGATACATTTGGTACACAATCCTCATTCTTCCTTTGTAAACAATGCAATAATTTCATCGTTATGAATCATTTTTGGCACAAACTAGGCTGTTTGCCTCATTAGTGGATATCCTTAGAGAGGCTGTAGCTATCAGTGAGAAAGTGCACTATAAATAAAAGGATGAATTTTTTTCACCTGATAAGCTACAAAAGCATCCCCAAAGTAATCTTCATCTAACAGCTTGGGTTTTGCAAAAACAATCAAGTGATCAATTCTGTTTAACACTGAGGCGTGACTACAGGGCTGTGTAAGATGCCAGGAACGCTTGCTGTGAACAGGAGAAATGCATCATGCAATTGAGCATGGGCACTTGCAACAGATATTGTTAAAAATCATTACTCCATGTTGGAAATAAATGAGACAGTGTCCCTGAAGAGAACCAAGAAACCAATTAAAGAATGCTTTTATTCATTCAGAAAATATTTTGTGGCCTTCTACAACATACCAGCTCAGATGAAAGTATAGTCACTGAATATGCAGCCATACGTAAGGCTGACAGGTCCGTTAACTTGTTGGAACCTAGAGGCATTTTATTTGTTTAACTTTAGGTAAACTGCATAGCTTTCTGTGCAAACCATCATTTGTACATAATTTAGTATATTAATTGTAATTTAGTAGAAAGTATAATCTAGCACAATACGTTAGAGTTCATCAGAGGATTAGCTCTGTCTCCTTTTCACAGGATAATGGCTGTGGATGAGTTGTTACTGAACTTGGAAGAGAATGACATGTATAAATGTATTCAGCACTTCCAAACAGCTTAAAAAAATGTTCATGTGTATTTTTAAAATAATTTGTTTAAAGCTCATATTTATGATAAGGTCACAACAAGTTATACTTGAAATTTTTATTCAAACAAGTTCCTTATACATTATTTAGGTTGAAAATTTTGAACATAGAATTATTAAGGTTTCTTATCTCTTATTTCATATTAATGATTTATTTGCACATTTCTGGATCAAGCATGAATTTAAGAATATTTTTGGAAAGTTCAATGACCTATAAAATTTAATTTTTAGCATTTCTGTTGTCTTTTTTATGAATTGTATAACTATGAAATGTATTGTTAATATTATTTAGGCATACCTTGCTTCACTCTTTCTTACAAAATTACAATAGCAAAAACCCAATGGTAATAAAGATTAAATCAACCATTCACTTATTAAATAACTTGAAAGAACATCTATTGATACAAAGACTATTGAGTCAGGGTGTTAATTTTATTTTATTTCAATCAGATTGTTTAATCTGTGAATGTGTTCTCTTCTCTCTGATAATAAAGAAGGGCATGAGACCCTTTACTAAGATTGTTTTACCACCTATGAAGGAAATTCAAAGCCTATGTTTGAAATGGAAGGTGTTTACTTACTTAAATGACTTAAGGAAAAAAAATCATCAAAGTTTTGAAGATCTTACCTTTGTGCAAGTGTAATTTATTTAGTCCAGGAGGCAATTTGGAGGTGTTGCTCTTTGGGGTTAGTGAATCTCTATTGACAAGAGCAGTTCTTGTCTGTTAGACAAGAGAATCTGAACTTAACAACAACAGAAGAAAAAAAAAACTTTTAGAAAAAAAGGCTATAATAAAGCAGAGGAAGTCAAAAGTGACTGTGATAGCCAGAACTATTGTTTGAGACTAATTGCACTCAAATATAATAGACTCTATGTTATCTATCAAGTTTTTGGTGCTGTAGGGAATTTTGTTATTGTTTATTGGCTTAATTTATTTAAAAGTTTCCAGAAATAAGATTTGTCCCAGCCGTATGCCTCAGAAGACATCAAAAGGCAGGGTGAATATGACGCATAGAAGAGATTAGGAATGAGACGATTTTTAATGAGATAAAGTTCTTCAGGATTACATCACAACAAGCAGAAATTCAAGGAGAGAATCTAATCTTCACGATTTGAATCATATTTTGAAGGAATATGCAAAACAGTTTCAAATAGAAACATAATTTATTTCTATGCAACTCAAGCATTGAATTTATATGAATAATTAACACAAAATCTGTAATTGTGCCTTTAAGCTGACTCTAAAGACACTGATTTTTTCCATGAGTAATCCTTTTAAATAATGTATAAGTGCTTTAAATCTGGTTCGTGTTTACTTTTAAAAGTAAATAGGCCTGATTTTCTTGGAGACTGGGGACGCAACTCAGTTGCTTAGTATGTACATGGCACTGGGTTGTATCCCAACACGACACAAAAACAGTCAAATTGAAGCCTCAATTTTTTTTTATGTTTGCTTGAAACCACCATAAACAGCCTTTGTGTTCAAAGAAAACACCTTCTTTTGAGCTGAACAGGGCTTCTAAATGAAGGGAAGTTAGATGTTTAAATTTAAAGACTCCACTAAATACAAATGTCAAAGAGAATCATATGCTAAAATAGCATTTTATCAACAGTTTGTCATGTCTGGTAATCCCAGCACTCAGGAGGTAGATGCACTTAGAGCAAGAATTTAAAGCCAGACTTCCCTACATAGGGTATGGGAGTTAGTCAGGTTCACATGAGAAATCCTGCAACAAAAAGACAAAAAATAATTAGCTTGTTAACATAATATTAATGTCTGGGTAACTAGAACTGTTATTAGGCCTTGGCATAACAATTGTAATCATGGAAACGGAAAACATAGGTATAGTTTGCAATGATTCCAAAGGTAGCTGGATTTTTCTGGAATTTTGTATTAAAAACAGAATCACATTCATATGTTTAATTAAGTACAATGTAGACTGAATTTATTTAAAAGCACTTTTAAAATGTTTTTTTTCAGTAGAAAACTTCAAAACAACTGACAATTTAGTAGTGAATGAGCATCAGTTTCTATAATGTTGTATTTCTTCTAAATGTTACTACAGAGTCATCATTAGAAAGTATTTTGATGAGATCATAACAATATCTCAATAATTTATATTTTCACTTCTCTACTTGATGTACTAGTATGCAAGGCTCTACTGTGTGATCCTAAGGTTCTCACAGAAATGATTTGTAGCTGTAAATTAAACATACTTTAGTATTTTTTCCTGCCAGAACTCTTCTGTTAATTCTGTTTTTATCATCTTTAGAGGTTTTATTTTGCATTGTTTGTTTTCAGCAACTGTATTTTGCAAGTTAAAACACAATCTCACTCCCCGTAGGACGATCCATTCACTCCCTGGAATAAAACCCTTAATTGCTATAATTTGGATTCAAACTTGCAATTGCACCATAAAAATTTCTCCCTTGCAACAGTTATAGAAATATAGCTAAAATTCAGCAGACTGTCTCTCAATGAGGCAAGGAAATCCAGACTGACATTGCTGTTTTCTCTGATATTGAAAGACTAATTTAAAGTTTGCCTAACTATAAGAATACCATGAGCTGATTGATATCTGTTGTGTGGTGTTTCTTGGTGAAATGTGAACAGTTGCCTATTTAAAGCCTAATGCAGAACTAATGACAGACCAAGGTAACAACTCCACCAAAGTTTAACTTGGTGAAAATCTTAAGTTTATTGGGATTGCTTACAGAGGTATGGAAAAAAAGTTATTTACATGAGTGTAGATGGCTCAAAGACAGCTGCATCACTGAAAAGCCCTCCTCATCCAGTGGTACAGTGATGTGGGATTTCCCTCTGTTTGCTGTAATTACCATTAATGAATAAAGAACTGCTATGAGCCTATCACAGAGCAAGGCAGGAAGGACTGGATTGAATGTTGGGAGAAAGAAGGGCAGAGTCAGAGAGAAGCCATGTAGCCCTGCTGGAGATAGATGCTGGAACTGTTCCCAGTAAGACACAGCCTTGTGATGATACACAGATTAATAGAAATGGGTTAAATTAATATGTAAGAGTTAGCTAATAAGAATTGAGAGATAATGGGCCAAGCAGTGATTTAATTAATACAGTTTCTGTGTGATTATTTTGGGGCTGAGCAGCTGGGAACCAACAAGCATCCTCCACAATGTACAACTCCCGAAAGCTGTCCGCATAAATGACATGTAGACAGTGAGAGTGGGTAGAAAATCTTGCTCAGCAATTGTTGACTATTTTTATAACTTTGGGGACTGGCCTTGTGAATATTGTTCATCTCATGGACTTCCTGGTTGTAAGTGGTTTGCTCCTTTTTGTAAGGGCCTTTAAGTTTATTGATCTGGATCAGTGAGACTGTTCTGTGGGTAAAATCAATTGATGAAGCCCAAAGACACCATGCCAGAGTTCAGTTCCCAGTCTCCACAGAGTGGAAGAAAATAACCAACTCTCAAAGCTGTCCTCTGGCCCTGATTCATGTGGCACATGAATCCTCTCCCCCTCCCTCCCTGTACACACATGCTTACCAAATAAGTAAATAATATAATAGAAAAATATTAATGTATTAACCTATTATATCCTCCCAGCAAACCAGAAGATTATAATTTTGTCATCTTATCGATGCATAAACAGTGTTATATATAAAGAGGAAATTGCCCAAAGTAACGGAGAAACTGAGGTTTATTCCAGTCTTGGTTTTTCCAGAACCTAACCATTTAACCTGCCCATGCTTTTGTAATGTTACATGAAGTACTTAAAATGCAGGTGCCTAGGAGTCTATAACGTTACATGGATTTCCATGAAAGTATGAGTAATTGAGAGGTTTCTTGCCTCTGTAAGGTGGGTGGGGTTATAAAACATTGAGACAAGGATAGAGACTGAATCTGAGATAGAGAGGGAGAGATTGCTGTGGTGCTGAATACCTACCCTGGAGAGCAGTGTGGAGAGAACATCCAGTTGTTTATTTCCCTGGCTTGCTCTCCACACGGTTATTCCTATCTGGTTGTGTCTCTGGGTGACACTTTTCCATGTAGTTTCTCTCTCTGATTCTTTCTTTGTTTCTCTCTTCATTATTTTTTCCTTCCCTTAGGCTCAAAGGTGGTAACATGTTTTCCTAATATATATTTTTTCATTATATTTTTCCATGGTTATCGATTAGTTCTCCTTCACCTTCCCCATGCCTTTGTGTTGGGAGAGGCTACTCATTTGTTTCCCAACTGCACAGACTCGTTTTCTAGCCACCCAGATTCCCAAAATGATCACACAGAAACTATATTATTTGTAATACTGTTTAGCCAATAGCTTAGGCATACTTTTGGCTAACTCATATCTTAAATTAACCCATCTTTATTAATCTGTGTATCACCACGTGGCTTATAGGCAAGGTTTCATCCGTAGTCTCTCTCCTGTGGGGCTATCTGGTTTCTCTCTGACTTCTTTCTCCCAGAATTTAGTTTAGTTTTCCCCACCTAACTCTGTTCTGACCTGCTACAGGCCCAAAACAGCTCTATTAATCAACGGTAATCACAACATACAGAGGGAAATCCCACATCACCTTTGGGGAAAAACAAAGAAACAAACAATGTTTCTTTCCTCCTGGTTGATTTTAATTTTAATGTAAATGCATCATCTGCTTCCTGTTGCTAACCTGACTGGAATGGAGGGATTTGGGGGTGTTTTAGAGAATAATGTCAGGTTAATACAACGAACTAGAACATCTACCTTGGGCAGAAATAAGAAACAGGACATCCTGCCCACTAGGTCACTGAGCTCACTGTTAGCTAGCTAACTGCTTTCTTATGTAACACAACATTGCTTTCACACATCCTAAATTAAATAATTCATATGGACTTTCACAAATTAAATGCGCTGACTTTCAAACTCAAAATTTACATGTTCTTTGTTTGACAACATTACCATATGTTGGTAAACACTGAACCCATCTGGAATATTCCAAGCTTTTGCCTAACAATATATAAAGAATCAAATGCCAGAAACAACCTATTTTTCTGAGATAAATGCCAGTTAATGTCAGCAAGAAAACATTTAAATTTCTGTGCACTCTGCTGTGTTTGTTATTTGAAGAAAGGGACTCTAACAGGTAGAAATGAGAGATTTCCTACTTTTACTAAAGTGTTATGTGGAGACCCATTAGAGTTGTATTTCACTACATATGCACATCACTAATTTTGCAGAGGATGTCAGTGAATTTACTGAATTTAGAATTATAAAGACCTACATAATACACAATGAATAATTAATGAACGGTTTATTTTTATTATCTTATGTAGAATATTTGCTAACTAAAGCTGACTAGCTTGTATAAGCTAATGAAATATAGTCTTAGAATTTATTTAATCTATAATGCGACCTATTAAAGAATTCAGCTATTATATGGGGTTCTGTATCTTTAAAGAATGAATTAAGCATAAAGGCATTTTGAAATTCCAATTTTATTTCTCATTTAACACCTTTAAAAATGTAGATGTCTGTATTAGCTGGGGCTGGGTTCCACATTTCTGCATTTTGACCATTTTCAGTTTTCTGTAACTAGATTTGTCTGTTGCAAAAAGACATTTCGTAGATGAGGAATGGTACTACAGATATCTGTGCATATAAGGAAAGAAACTTAGAATATAATTAGGGAAAAGCTAGTTTAGGAAAGTAGCAATTGAAAGTTCTCATTTAAATCTCTGATTTTACTATCCCTGGGCAGTTGGCTATGTTTCCAATACCAGACATGATTTCCTTCTTGATGAATGGATCATGAATCCAATTGGAGAGCTGTTGTCTAGTGCCAAGCTATGAATGCCACTATTTTACCCTTGAAGTTATAGTGTGACGTTGATCAGTGTTGTGGTCTGAAAGCATCAAAACTGGGTGAGAATATCATTTGCTCTGTAAATTCTTCGTCTAAGGTTCAGGGACGTTGTGGAACTGGGGGAAGAAATATTGTAGGAACCAGAGGAAGAAAGATTTGTTGTGAGATTCGATCTTCTAGAAATGTCACAAACTATACCCACGAAGTACCCCAACATGCCTTCCTAAATGTTACCTGAACAAGAATGATGATGTCCCATGGTAATGTAGATAGGCGAATGCTCACAGTGTGTCTCCTAATTCTCAGACTAATCCTCACATTAATTCTCACACTAATCTGATGCTGTTCACATCTCAACTTCTATTCCATGATCCATAAGTCTTTTTAGAAATAGTAAAATATTTCCTGTCTAGGACAATTCCTCTGGAATTATGTAACATTTACACATTTTTAACCAATGTATGTCTGCTCTATGTTTTTGATGTTATAAATAATTTATAGGCATACAATCTCTGGTTATCAAATTTAAATTTCAGAGCATATTATTTCCACCTCAGATGTCTACCCTATAAAACTAATCTATTAGGGATGAAAAATCCAAGTTTTCAGTCTTCTATTTTTTTCTATAAAGGCAGAGATAATATTTAACATTTTACCGTCAATAGTGCCTAAAAGAGTAAAAATCATTTTGTTGATTTTGAAACTCAAGTCAGGCAATAGAATCATTGTTTTATCCTACTGTATCCCAGCCAGGGACTTTTAGACACACAGCATTTGTAATTGGTTTGACAGCAAACTAAAACTGAATTGAGGAATTAGGCACACTGTCTAGTATTTGTGATAAGTCACCTCCACACGAAACCTCCAATGCTTTCACTCATTTGTGAAGGTGATTTGATTCTGATAACAAATACTTTCCTTATGAGAACTTTATTAGCACTTGTATTAAATTTTTTTCATTATCACCAACCCATTCCTCAATTGATCTAGGGGATAACAAGACTATATTCCAATTAAGGATACAATTATTATCAAAGAAAATTCCCATTCCTGAACAGCCCATGCTATATGATATAATAACCAAACACAGATACCAAACACACCTGCCTAATGGCTTTTCTTATGCCACATTGACAAGGTATAATATGTAATTAATAAACCATGTGTGGTAGTTTGAATGTAATTCGTCCCCATAATTTCATAGAGAATGCCACGATTATGAGATGTGTACAGTATATAATTAATAAACCATGTGTGGTAGTTTGAATGTAATTCGCCCCCATAATTTCATAGAGAATAGCACGATTATGATATGTGGCTTTGTTGGAGTAGGTATGGCTTTGTCGGAGGAAGTGTATCACTGTGGGGGTAGGCTTTGAGTTTTCCTATGCTCAGAATACTTTCCAGGGAGTCAGCAAACTTCCTGTTGCCCGCAAGATGTAGGACTCTTGGCTATTCCTCCATCACCATGACTGCCTGTATGCCACTTTGCCCCTACCATGATGATAAATGGATTAAAACTCTGAAACTGTAAGTAAGCCCCCTTAATCAAATGTTTTTTATGAGACTTGCAATGGTCCTGGGGTCTCTTCACAGCAATAAAAACCCTAAGACTCCATGTAAGGTAAAACCATATGAAATAGTAAGATTTCCAAGACATTTCTAAAAAATATTTGTTAAATAATATTATTAGGTTTTATTACAGGATTTAGATGGAGAGATGGAAACATGTAGCTATCAAACATTAAATATTAAATTGTGTTTTGTTGGCCCATAGATGATAGTTTGCCTAACTCCATTCTGGATAACAGATTAATATTTCCTAACAGTCGCTCTGGCTAAGCACACCTCTCTGTGAATTATAAATGTTATATGATTTATATCTGAAGCAGTATTATAAGGCTGCAATTACCATCAACATTTTTCATGAGATAATCTGAATTTCAGAGGCTTTGACTAAATTGTGCAAGATTATGTAGCTGGTGAGAAATAGAGTAGAGAAGTCTGACAAGTGAGTCTGGCTAGAGTCCATTATGCTTCTTGATATACATTTCCACCAATGGGGACATGGTACTCTTAGTTTCTCATGAGCTTGGTCTCTTCTATAGCTGAATTCATGCTCCAGTCATGGGAGATTCACATTAACTGGATGGACACATTGATCCCAAGCTCCTTTCGTTAGAAGATTATGATTTCAGGTATTTCAGTTAGTACAGCATATGTTAAGGGTGTAAAATAAATTCAAGATTTATATAGTGCCTTTACATTACATTTTACTAGTAATTTCATAGTCAACAGTGCTGGGAAATCCCACTGGCATACCCTGCTGGAAGGGTATCAGTCAATTCAGTCAGAGAACAGCCAAGTATGAACATGCTCATCTTTTTCAAATCTGGCAGTTCAGTTTTCTAAATTTTACTTTCATCAAATATCCATGTGAGAGAGTGATGTTTAATGTGTTGATGTTATTAATAGCTATCATTTGAAAAGGACTTTATTTATTTATTTACTTATTTATTTATTTACGTATTTATTTATTTACTTATTTATTTATTCAAGATAGGGTTTCTTTGGAGCCTGTCCTGGAAATAGCTCTTATAGACCAGACTGGCCTCAAACTCACAGAGATCCATCTGCCTCTGCCTCCTGATTGCTAGAAGCACTAGAATTAAAGGCATAAACCACCACTGCCCTGCTAAAGACCTAATTTTTAAAGACATATGTAAATGACATTTGGAATAGTCATAAAATGAAATATTGCATAAAATTCAAATGAATGGGCCAGTTGTCTATTCACTGGCAGTTTAAAAACCTATCTTTTACTTAACTCTGTAATGTATATACTACATCTTATTTTCATTAAACCTTAAATTACTTCATTGTTAGCCAGGGAAGGTGGCATGATACCCTTTATCCCTGGACTTGGGAGGCAGAGGCAGAAAGACTTCTGTGAGTCCAAGTCCAGCCTTGTCTACGTGAGCTGTTCTAGTTTAGCTAATACTACAAGGTGAGACCTTCTCTAAAAAATTAAAGTGACCAAAGTGAATTATATATTACACATATAGTAATACCTTAAATTACAAATCATTTATTTTGTTCTGTGTAATTGACAAATATGTTAATTTTAAATATATGCAAACATCATTAAAAGGTATAGAGCAGGTCTAAGTAAATGGTTTCTTTGGAAGGAAAAATTGATAGAATTGGGATGAGGAATTTATACAAAGGTACTCTTTTATGAGGGAAAGACCTTTCTTCTGTGTGAGTGTGTGTGTATATACTATTTCATTTCTGTAATAGCAAATATATACCAAATCCTTCAAATCTCCCTATCTAAAAACTAAGTGATTATGCTATTATCTTCATTAAACTGCTGTGTTCTCTGAAACGTCATGATAAGTAGAAGGCTTATGTTTGATATTTACTTCCTAAAAACAGGTTTTCTGTGATTATTATTAAAAAGTAGAAAGTATACTTTCTCTATTTTGTGACAGTAATCACTATGTAATCTAATTTTGGAATGAAAAAAATATATCCACAAACTCTCTTAAAAATGTTTGTTCCATATGAATCTTTTAAAATAAATTAGAAATAAACATTTTATGAAATACAGTTTTCATTGCTGACCTTTTTTGAGAATTTAAAAGTACACCATACGTATGATATTCTATGTCTGAAGTTCCGTATCACAATGGCAGATTAATCATAAGAAATTAGTTACAATGACAACCTGAAATTAATCATAAGAAATTAATCATAAGAAATTAGTTACAATGACAACCTGCAAACAGACTGGCGACAGTCTTCTTTTCCAGAAATTTAAGCACGTGAAAACTTAAAGATTCTCTTTTTTATTATCATATCTATTTCTTGTTTTAATATATAAAGTAAGTCCTTCTAAACATAAGATAAAATTAGGATATTATTTTACAAGCCATTTTCTTTTGAAGACAGAAAATTGATCCAAGAATGTCTTGCTATTTAAGTTCATCAACCACAAAGTCCATGGCTCTTCAGCCTTTTACGGAAGTACTATCTTAATAGGAAACACTGCTTTTGAGACAGTGTGATACCATTTGAAATAGAGATCATTTCTGAGCAAAGACACCATTTGATTCTGAGTTGATCTGTTATTAATACCTTCCTTAGTATTTCTAAGACTTCATACATTGTGACAGATTTAAAAGCCAGGAACCATCTCATTTTCTGACCTTTTGAAGACAGACTTTTTCTTACCTTCAAAAGAAATTACTTTGCCTGATTCTTTAAAATAGGTCATTTGTATTCCTGGCTCGATGGGCAAAATTACTGAAAAGAAGAAGACACGTTTGTTAGATACGTAATTCTTAAAAGCAAAGTCTTAGTTTAGAAAGGTGAAGCTTAACTTCATGGTAAGGTCTACACTTGTTTCTCATGACAGGTAAAACTTCTGAAAGTGCAAAGAATGTTCTCCAATAGTATCCACACATTTCACAACTGTATTCTAAAACAACCTCTCTTCTAGTGGCCATATGCAACTTGAAGTTGGTTGTTCATGCTGTAGATGGGTAGAACCAAACACTTCGTATCAGAGTTAAAGCTTTCATTAATAATTATTTACTAGGTCCTCTGCATGTGTGTTATGATTGTTAGCTCAGTGTTTATGTGGAACAGTGGGAGTGGGGCTTTCCTGACGCTTTCATTAGCTCTTTCATCTGAGACCCTGTACTTTCTACTGGGTTGCCTCACGCAGCCTTGATATGAGGGCATGAACCTAGTCTTATTGTATCCTGTAAGGCTATGTTTGGTGCATATTCTCGGGAGGTTTGCTCAAGTGGGAGAGAAGTGGACCTGGAGGAGAGGAGTGGGGAGGAGAGGGGATGGGAGGGCTAATGGGAGGGATGTAGAGAAAAGAAACTGGTTCGAATATATTTTTAAAAACAAAATAAATAAAAATAAAAAAATAGAAAATGCAAAAGAGAGAGAGAGAGAGAGAAAGAACCAAATATTTGATTGTTGGTCCCATGTAGGCACTGAATGCACAATAGTAACAATAGTTTGACTATAGCTGTTACTACGTTAATCTAAGCTCTATTGCTCCTGTTTCCTCAGCAAAACTCAGTGTCTGTGGAACCAATTCTTTAACTTTGGAAAGTTAACACTATGTTTCCCACAGTGAATAAGAAATTTATCCATTGTCTTGATGACCACCTACATACTAAAATCCATCCAATTATAAATTACACATTATAGTTTATCTCATGTGGTTACTGAAATAAAAAGAATAACCATTTTTCATAGTGTGCCTAATAGTAACGAAGTGAAATAACAAGAAAAATGCAATCCAATCCAAAGTTCCCTAAATATACTTATTTTAGAGATGGTAAAGCACAGAATTACTTTAACAACATGAACTTGATCCATGCATGCAAATATGCAAATTGAAATATTGAGGCTTCTGAATGGATGGTCATCCAACAGTCCAGTTTTACTGTGTCAATTTCTCCCAAAAATGGCTATGGCACATCAAACCTGAAGACTATAAACAAGGAGTCTGTCAGAATAGTACTAAATAGTCTAACATTTACTTCTCTGGCGTTAGAGAGCTTTCAGCCTTTCGCACTGTCTGATTTTGATTGACAAACGCAGGTCCACATCTGTAAACTGGGCTATTAGGCCTGAACTGGTATGGTCTATAGTGAGATAGCAAGACAAGACACTTGCCAGCATTACTGCATTGCATATTCATGGTAGAATTTAACTTTCTCCAGCAAATCAGAAAGTAAAGAGAACAAGATCAAGGAATGATGAATCAGTCTGGAGGTAAGACTGGGAGACAAAAACAGAAATAATAGCTGATGTGGGAATGATTTCTTATTAATAAAGAAACTGCCTAGACCCATTTCATAGGCCAACCCCTAGGTAGGCGGAGAAAACAAAACAGGATGCTGGGAGACAAAAACAGAAATAATAGCTTATGATTTCATGATACAAATTCCTTACTTTCCTGCTGAAAATCCCAAGTAACAGGGATAAAAGAATAATCAGTGGAACTACATCTACCAAAAAAAAAATTAAAAATCCTACAATCTATACACATAGGTTACCAATGAGCTGGCTGGGGCCCTTTGCTCTACTCATACCGAAACTGAGGATAGGGGAGGAAGAGTTCTGTGGGTAGATCCATATTCTTATGTGCTAAATGTTTACTGACTGGGCAGACATGCTTCGAGTTTTAAAGATTTAATCCCTGACTACTGGAGGCTATGACTCTTGAACTTAGTAATCAGAGATCTATAAATGTAGGTATTCAGCTTAAAGATAGGCTTACTGTACTGGCCTCTCACTGCCACTGACTGGGCACATAGCTGCTGGTGACATCTTTGGTTCTAACAGCAGCAACTGGGAATGAATCTCCTAAGCTCTTGGTACTGCAAGTTTTACAGTTTTCTAGCCTCAGGTGGAACTCTCAAGTTCGGCAGCTCCCAGGACCTTCCTCCATAAACAGGGCCTGCCATCTCTTCTAAGTGCCTTTTGCTTCCTCCCTTGTTTTTTCATCCCTGTGTTGTGGGAGCTCCTTCTCCTCCTTCAGCCAATAGCATTTAAGATAACAGCCCACTTGGGCATGGTCTTTTATACTATAAATGCAGCTGTAAAGCCTGGTCTTGTTCTCTTGCTTCTGGCTGCTAGACTCTATTACTGTTCCCCATTAGTGTGAAGGATTGTTATCTAGGACAGTGATCTGTAAGTCTTGCCTAAAAAAATAACCCTTTATTGTACATAATTCTGAACTAGTATGGGATTTTTTTGTAACTTATTGCAAGGAAGGCTGCTTCTTTGTCCCGGCCGCCTGGCTAGCTTCGCCCTAAAATAATCACACAGAAATTTATTAATTAAATCACTGCTTGGCCCATTAGCTCTCACTTCTTATTGGCTAACTCTTATATATTAGGTTAAGCCATTTCTATTAATCTGTATATCACCACGAGGTCATGGCCTAACAGCAAAGTCTTAGCACGTCTATCTCCAGCCGTGGGTCCATGGTGTCTCCCTAACTCTGCCCTTCTTTCTCCAAGCCTACCTAAGTTCTTCCCTATCAACAGGTCAAGGCAGTTTCTTTATTCATTAACCAAGAAAAGCAACACTTGGACAGATGGACCTTCCATACTAGTAACTTCTGCCACCATCCCTGTATGTCCAAGTTTAGTCCTTCACCATCTTTACCACTTTTGTACCCCAGCACTTCCCTTGTCAGTGATCCTGAAGGTCCTTAGTTTCCCTGAAGTACTACTGCTATAGTTGGCATCACCTTTGTTGCTAACTCTAGCTCTAAGGGTGAGTCTTAACATCTCATCACATTCTGCTTATACTGATGATCACAAATAGGCAAGAAAAGACCACTGGGTATAAACTTTCACTGGGATTAAAGTTGGTCAATGCCAAGTATATGTGTATCTTTAGGATGTCTTAAAATATGAACTGAAGAGTTTGGTTATAGTGATAGAGGGGTATTTGACAAGCAAATGAAGGATTAATTTATAGTTGTCATGACACAACTTCAAGTTCTGCCAATGACTGACTTCATACTGAGTTACTGAAGAAGAGCTGCACTCGTCATCTTGAGTGAGAATACCTGTGGGGAGCAGGAGCACTAAAGTGAAGTTCATGGAAACTTACGTTTCCTGAGATGCTGTCTTCCAAGTCAAGTGCAGGGAATCTTGAATGATATGACTGGGTAAGGCATTCTGGAACTCAGTATAACGGTCCTTGGAACTGGAATGTCCTCATAGTAAAATATCCAGAAAGTCAGTCTGTCATGAGGGCATTCCAGTAAGTTGCCAGATAAGCAATTGTTTGACTGACATTTCCTTGCTCTAGGTTTTCCTATACAAGCAAAAGTTGTATGTGCTGCCATTCAAAGACCACACACTACAGGCGGAGCAATTCATTCACAGAAAATTATGACAGGGCTCTTAACAGTAAAGACTTACAGTAGCTCAACAGATCACTAACTTTATCAATTGACTTTAACAATGTTTACCAGTGTTGTATTTACCCTGCAAACGGTGCTATAATCAGTGTTAAATACCTATGTTTGAGAGTCATCTGCCCTAGCATCTGGGTCTAGGAGGAAAATGAAACCTGGATTTAAAACCAAAAAAAAAAAAAGAAAAAAAGCAGGGGAGTAGAGACAAATAGGATTCTACTGTACTCCACATTGTCAAAATCTAATTCACTTGAAAATATTTAATAACTCTCCCAGCCTCTAAATTTCTCACTTATCCTTAATAAATGTGTTTGTTCTTCTTTACAAAAGGACATTTGTCAACAACAATAAATGTCACTGTGTGACCAATTAAAAACAGTTCAGATTTAGAAAAAGAATGTGACATACAAATTATGAGACAATTCAAACATGTAAAAGTCCTTATTTTTACCATAAAAAATAAAATAAGCAATAGAAAAATGTTTGATTTAAAAAAAATAACTTTGACCTAATGGGAGAAGCATGAAATAAGAAAGAAAACAAAGATGAAGCAAGAGTTAAATGGGCTAATTAGATACATCAAAAACATACATATATGCATGTAACAACAATTTATAATGAGGCTGTGAATTTGAAAAAGAGAGCAGAGAGGTCTGTAGAATGGCCTGGGGCGAGAAGGGGGAAATGATATAGCTACATTAATCTCAAAAACTAAAAGAAGTCAAAAGATTAATAAAAGTAGGCATGATAGGAATGATATAAACTGAGGACAAATTAAATTAATAACCTGGCAAGCAAATTAAGAAAGCTCCTATATCATATCATGAGTAATAAGAATGATTAAGGCAGTAAGTCAGAAATTCATAGGAGGATAGAGAATACTAGTTCTCCTTAAGAAAATTCTAGCGGTGGCACATATTTTTAATCCCAGCTGTGAGGTCAAGGCCAGCCTGGTCTACAAGAGCTAGTTTCAGAACAGGCCCCAAAGTTACAGAGCAACACTGCCTCAGAAAAACCAAAAAGAAAAAGAAAAAAAAAGAAAAGAAAAGAAAATTCTAGAAGAATAAGAAGACCTCACATAATCCTCAAAACCTTAAATAACTGTTCTGTCTACACAATGAAGAAATCTTTGCCATTCACATTTGTTTTGCATTACCTGCAAGCATGTTTTGTTTCTTTTAGTATATTTTTTCAATTCAAATTTTTAAAATGTGTCTTTCAAATTGTTATTACAGAAATGAGGTTACTGTTTTC
>NC_022010.1:89774993-89781769 GCF_000317375.1 Microtus ochrogaster
CTGTTTTCTTTTTTTTTATAAAAAGCATATAAATTTAGACATTGCTTCTTTTGTGGACTTCTTTATCTTCTGAAACTCATTGACCACTTTATAAAATGTGTGTGTCTTAGTCACTGTTCTATTGCTGTGAAGAGACACTGTGACCATGGCACATCTTATAAAAGGAAGCACTTAATTGGAACTTGCTTGCAGATGTTTAATTCATTAACAGCATGCCAGCAAGTAGGCAAACATGGTACTGAAAAGGTAGCTGAGAGTTTTATATCTAGATCTGCAGGCAGCAGGAAGGAGAGAAAGAGTGAGTGGGTCGGGCTTGAGCTTATGAAACCCCGGCTACACCTACTCTACCAGGATCACACCATCTAATCCTTGTCAAGTAGAGCCACTCCCTAAGGACCAAGCACTCAAATATATGCCCCTATGGAGGCCATTTCTATTCTAACAACCAGATTGGGATAGTCGGGTACTTATGTACAAAACATAATGCACACAAGATAGGAAAACTTATAATAAACTTGCAGTAGAGAAGGAGTTAGGAAATTGGAAAATGGAACCAATTATCAGAAAAGCAACTTTAGACCTTCAGAAAGCTAAATTTTCAGTCTACAATCCTTAAACAGCTTGACATGACTCAATTAAAAGTGAGCCAGAAGAAGAGGTTGGGGCTTTTCACATGCAAGTTAAGAATGGACCAGTGTCAGACATTTCGAAAAGGATATGATACTACAGAGTAAACTGAGTGGTATTGCTACAACTAGGTGCCCCCTGACTTACAGTTAACTAAAGCTAACAGATAAGTCAAGGTAACATATGCTGTTATCTGTCTCCTTTCTCAAACATTCATCCAAAGTTTGGGGCCACATAAAACAGAGGCAAATGTATAACCAGTAGGAGGAGAATGTGGTTAATGATTTATTTCATTGTTTGACCAGAAGGTTAAACATTGTTTTCTTCCTCAAGGCTCAAGTTAACTCTGGCAGAACAGAACTTTGAAAACTATTAAGATGCAAGGGACAAAGACTCGGGGTACCTGGTCTCTCTGTTCTTTCCTGGGGTCCACCAGTCTCCCCTACTAATACTTCTACTTCTTTAAAGCTGACATCTTTACCTCTGACCTTCACCTCATTCTTGGGGAAAATGTGATAGGAGATTTCTCCTAACCTTAGAGGGAAGCCATCAAACCCAAAAACATAGGTGATTTTCTAGTTTTCTGATAACATTACAGGAAGAAAATCTATAGATCTTGCTCCATAAGACCTTTTAAGCTCATAAAAGTGATGTCTATCACATGAAATAAATAAAAGCAGTCTTAGATGAACATGAGATAGGCATCTACCATAACAGAAAGCAGTACTTCCTGATTCCTTTTAACTATTAAGAAAAACAAATTTGAAAATGTAAATAGGCTAGTTTCAGAATATTTAAAAGTATAATTTTAATAATACATTATTAAAAAATAATTTCAAATTATTTATATAGAGATTTGTTGCAATTGTAAAGCTTTAATTTCCATTCATCTATTGGGAATCTGTAGCCATCAATCAACATCTGCTTCATAATTCCACATTTTCAAAGATTTATCTAAATATATTAGATTAATTTTAGAATCATATTTATATTCATGATGGTAAAAGCAACTTCTTGATATAGGTATTTGTCTCTTCAATTTAGTCACTTGCTGTTTCAAGACAGTGGCATTTTCTTCTTTATAGTTAATATTAGGTGAGGTCAGCATTAACCAAGAACAGGTTAATCTTCTTTTCTAAAACTATTTTATCTACAAAAAAAAGTTGTATTTCAAAACTCCAGCAATACTAAACTTTTAGCTGTCTGACATCAAGTGAAACAAAGAAAATAAACTTTAGTAGAAATGTGTTAAGATGATTTGAGCTAAAAGAAAATCAAAATATAAAAGCTTCCTTTATTAACAATTATATAAATTTTCTGAGAGTACCTGTCACAATATTGAGAAAAATATCCTGTTAGTTGAAATATGTCTAATATTTCTCAAGTACTAGTCAGTTTCTATAGGGATTATATCACTAAATTATGTTTAACAACTCATTAGTTAGATGCTCATAGAATTCCAAATCTGTAAATGAGTAAAGTGAAATGAAAAAGTGAAATAATTGCCAAGAATTAGGCTGGTAAGCCAGAATCTGTAGTCAAGAAAACCTAACTTCAGATTTGACTTTTAGAAATACTAATTATATTCCCTTTTAAGGAGGCTACATGACACATAGGGAAAAGTCAAGCCCTAGAGGCGGCTGTTAGCACTTGATTTCTCTCCTCAACAGGAGAAGCACATGAATTCTCACAAGCTGCTGAGTTCCAGACAGTCAGAGTTTGAACAAGGTGCAAGGGTTTGCTGATGTAGCTCATGGAAAGGCAGTATTTTGTGAAGACGGAAATGTCAGAATAATTCTGGAATATCAAATCACTGTGTCTGGTTAGAGAAGTGTTAATGGACTCTGAGCTGTGGTTATTTTTTTGCTTGATTAACTAATAATTTCTTCACCATCCAGGACCCCAGAGAGTGTTTAGCACTACTAAAACACATGAGGTATAATGGATAACACATTCTACCATTCAGATAAAGAGAACTGAGTATTTGTTGTTTGGTTTTCTTTTTTCCTATAGATTTGAGGTAGAAAAAAATGCAATATCTATTTATAAGTAAAGTTTATTTTGTACAGTATTGATGTGCACAGTGTAAACTATTCGGAAACAAGTATTTTAGACAAATTGTTATATGAATCATCAATAGGGTTCCAATGAAAGTGTGAAAAAATATATTATCAAAAGATTTCAATTGCAGGAACCTATTTTGACATCCCCAGTAAATGCCAAGAAACAACTTTTGCAGCAAGCTTATGGAAGTGTTCAGATAAAATATTCATGAATTCTCTGCTCAGAGAAAAGCCTCTTGTGGTCTTGTTTGACAGAGGATGACCTTAGTTTCAGTAAGTCCCCATTTTGGCTGTAACTTAGTGTTTAGATGCTTTGCTTAGATGAATAAACCATAGCATTTTGTTCCTTGTGATTTTTTAGTGTATGTGATAATTAATAGAAAGAAAGACTTTGAAGTTTTAGAATGAAGTAAATGGGACTTTTTAAAGGCATTAAGGTAGCTTAGAAGATCAATTTCCCAGCAGGTTATTTGTCAAAGCTCTTAGGACACACCCTGACTTGGGCAAATCCAGGAGTGTTCAGTTGATGTTCTCTTTAAAATATCTCAAAGATGTTTAGCTTTACTGTTTATGAAATTTTCCGGGTAATGATTTGCTGTTAGGAGCCCTGAATTTCAACTCTTAAGGCTACTTCCAGGGTTTGAAGAAAAACTTCCAGTACAGCAAACTGGACTTAATGACTTTCTTTCTATCTGAGGGATACATAGTAAAATCACACACATTCTCTTTTGATCATGTTATTTATTATTTTGTCTGTTTTTTTGTCTCTAATTTTTTTCTAAGTTCTATTTTTTTAACTCTCCATTGTTTCAATTTTCTGTTCCAATTCTCTCTTACTTCTTTGTTCTATCTTAAATACATTTTTTTTTTACAGGAGACTTGAGGCAATAAGAAAAAAGTTACAAGAGTTACATCTCATTGGTCATAGCACCTTCCTTGGATAAATGATAAGAAGTTGAGCCATTTACCATAAGTGCAAGGTTTCAAGTTTTTGGGTGTAAGATTGTGACCAGAGGCTGGGGGCGCAGTGCCCGGTGAGACAAGCTGTAAGACTTAGGTCTTTGTTAGCCAGACTTGGCAAGCAAATAATTGGCATTATTTTTTAGCTTGCTTTGTGTTAACAACCTTGATCAGACATCTGCAACTCTGACCTTGTGCACATCTATAGAGTTTTTAATTTATGACCCATTTACAGAAACATTCAGTCTAGTTAGAACTTGCTCTGAGGTTTTTTAAAAAAATGAGCTAATTGTATGTAGCATGTCTTAGAATGGCAAAAATTTGTTTTCTTGTGTTAGTCTGAGTAAAAGTAAAAAGCATCTTATAGTTCTCGTGGGACAGTAGATCTAGTTATGAAGCATAAACTAGCGTATTTTCCATATATCAAAATTACACAGCTTAATGAGAAGTCATCTTCTTGACTATCCATGAATATATGTGCCTGTAAGATTGAAGTGTAATCATGAGATTATTCGTGCACAGCACACTATACTACAGTACAGATATTGGGAAGGCACATTATCTGCTTTAGCAAATATGAAATTACAGACAGGAGCAACAGTGTGCAGAGTCAGTAGTCTCATAGGCCCTGCCTAGATGGGATTCTCCACCATCAGAATCAATCTTCTGGCGCATTGACATCTGAACACTAGTTGTACCATGGCCTCCATCAGTTTGCCCCAAATATGGATCAATAATTCTGTTGTACATTAGTAACACTTTATTATAGTACTATATAAATGCACCATATGTTCCATTTAGTATTTTTGTGTATGTGAGCTTTAGTTTTTGTATTTCTTTTAAAGAAATATAGAAAATCCTACTGATATATATTTATAAAATAATATTAAAGTAAACAGAATGTACCTACTCCTATCTTGAAGGTTTTTAAGTTTACTAAGACAACTATTCACTTAATTGTACCCTCCCAGCAAAGACGGTGTCACATGATCTGAGGGAAAGTATCACATTAGTTTTGGGATCGAAGAATTTTGTTAAGACATTTAATACTACTTAATGGCCTGATCCAGAGCTAGAAATTTATTCCATGACATGTGAAGATTAATAAATATATGCTTAATATGTTGATGTAAGAATAAACTATGGGCTCATTGATGAACTTTCTAGAGTCCTGTGAAAGGTCACTTTTAAAGTAGACACAGTAAAAGTCTTTTTTTCCCTTTTTCTTCCTTCCTTCCTTCCTTCTTGCCTTTCTTTTTTCTTTCTTTCTTATTTTTCTTTTTTTTTTTGGTTTGGTTTTTCAAGACAGTATTTTTCTATGTAGCTTTGGAGCCTGTCCTGGCACTTGCTTTATAGACCAGGCTGGCCTTGAACTCACAAAGATCTGCCTGCCTCTGCCTCCCAAGTGCTAAGATTAAAGGCATGTGGTACCACCTCCCAGCCAGTAAGGACTTTTATTGTGGAATTAGTTCTATTTTGCAAAACATTTCAAAATACATGTAGCAACATACTTATAGAAATATTAATATTCATATTTGGCTTGAAATTATTTAAATATAAAACTGTGTTGGTGATATTGTTAATTTAAAACACATGTTTCCCAAATAAGAAATTACAATCTTGGCCTGATTTCTAGTACTTTTGACAGTCAAATGCCAATGGATGA
Organism: Microtus ochrogaster; assembly: GCF_000317375.1. Lineage (NCBI taxonomy): Eukaryota > Metazoa > Chordata > Mammalia > Rodentia > Cricetidae > Microtus > Microtus ochrogaster. Next base: position 89,780,310 of record NC_022010.1, read on the forward strand.
CATAGAGTAGTAATGATCATTAATTCAGAATCAACATATGTGGAGAATTCCAACAATGTGTACTAATTTAAATTGCTAAGAGTACTCAACTTTTCTTCTACAGTAGCATTCTCTAAACTATTTCTATAAAGAGCTCATTCTAGTTTTACTGTAAAGAAATCATTCTTTGATATTATGTTGTGGAAATATTCATAAGAGCATTTTTAAGACTTCCAAGTTTGAAAACTATCTTTTGGGAAGTGTTTGACTAGACACCCAAGTGTTAGAGAAAATTCTTTCATAGTGGGGGTCGGGAAGGACCAGCTTTCATACTTCAATGTCCAGCAAGGGACAGGAACAGCTATCCTGAGACCAGCAAGGGAGCTACATTACTTTTTAGTGTCTTATTTTTTTTCTAAGATTTGTAATATTTCCTCTGTTATAAAATCATCTCTAGAACTATTTGAAATTTGCCTTTAATTACCACCATAATGTTTATTTAACGCTACCATATGTCTAAAATGAATAATAGCCAACTTGTGTTATGTTGGATAATACATTAAATAAAATACTGTATTTTACACTAAATATTATACTAATCCTCATGACAAAGGGTGAGCCATACTAGTTTTTTATTAAAACCTAGAAAGTAAAGGGAAACTAGTATGAAAATTAATTATAGTCACATGTATCAGAGATACAATTTAATCCCAAGTAACCTGGGTCCACAGCCAACATGTGGAATGGCAACAAAGTGTCCCAAAAGACTGAACTGACATGGGGCTTCTTGATCCCTGTGCCCATATGTAGCTTATTCCTCCCAGCAATCACTGTGTATCTTAGTGACAGGAAGTCTAATTGATTTCCATTATTTGAAACTAGAAAGTCCAGTATGTACAATGTAGCAATAAAGATAGCAAATTTGTGATCCAGTCCATGCTTTTTAATGTCTTACCTATGGCTGTTTATCCTACCCCAAATAGTCCTCTAGCATTCTTAGAATCCACGAAAGGACATGGGTAAAACCATTTTTAATTTTAGCATTATTAAATCCAGAAACCATTTGAAGAAGAATCTACATTCTTCATATCACATATGTCTACGTCTTAAAAGAGAAATCATCAGAGTCGGCTGACCCAAGCTAGCGGGGGATCACTGATTCCAGACTGACAAGTATGGAAACTGCATAGGACCTAAGTAGGACCCCTGAATACAGGTGACAATGACATGGCCTGGGCCGAATATGGAGCCATTGGCAGTGGAACCAAGATCTAATTCTAAAGTATGAACTGTCCAGGGGTGGAGAGGGGGCTTGGTCCTGACTTCAGGAGGTAATTGAACAGATTTAGTTGACTCTGAGGAGTGGGTGGGGGATAGGGTGGGGGTAAGACATAGGGATCAGAAAGAGAGGAGGGAGGAGGAACTGGGATTGGTATGTAAAAACTAAGTTAATAAATAAAATTAATTAAAATTTAAAAAGT
>NC_022010.1:89782226-89794123 GCF_000317375.1 Microtus ochrogaster
GCTATAAGAATATTTTATAAAGGTCTGTTTTTCAGCATCCATCAATGTTGTATCAATATTGCTATCAAGGCTTATTTCCATAAACCAAACTAAACTACTAAAGAAAGTGAGGAAGAGTTGGTGCAACAGGCAAGCTGTGAAAACAAACTCCACCCACCACACTTCTCATTCTTCTTAAAGGCTAGCATTACATCCCAGAAAACCGTAGAATTTAACATCTCTTGGTGTAGAGGCCATTTATGGCTAAGGACATTTTTGAAATAAAAAATTAGTTATGGCTCTTACAAGAATAGCTAGATTCTTGTTAAAAGCATTTGAACATTTGAACCATGTTCTGTCCAATATAATTGTGAAACCACAGACATTCTATTATTCAGATATAAAATACATATCATGATTAGCTAGGAACATTTTTTTAATTCATGATGGCAATCACAGAGCACTTGGGCAGCATACATAGAAAGTTCAAAAGTTAAAGGTTAGCTGGGGATATATAGAGGACTTCAGTCTAGCTATGGGCTATATAGTGTGATTCCGGTCCAGAAAACCTGTGAGTTCCTGTGTGTGTGGTGTGTGTGGTGTGTGTGTGTGTGTGTGTGTGTGTCTCCAAGAAAAACAAAATAGTTCCCAAGATATTAAACTGTTTCCTGTGTGAGAGGCCATATTTTTCTAGCAATTATATAATGTATACATATACTAATATATATGTATACCTGTAGTCTAGTAATTTAGCTCTAATTATTTAAATATCCTATTTTTACAAAAATATATAAAGAATCTGTAACAAATTAATATTATATAGCCAGAAAAATAATAAATCACTGTGACCAACAATAAAGACAGAAGGTTGGGAAATTAGACTAGGTTTGTCTTAAAGATCTGTAAGTCTTTTGGCCCCTAAGTTCCATGCTCTAACAGCATCTTTCAGCCCTCCACGTCTGCCTTCATCATAACTGCCTCTGAACATTACCCAGGAGGTCTCACTGACCGCAACGTTTACCAATCTCTATTTTAAAACTTCAGAGCCAATTATAACTTCAGCTGCCATATTATTATCTCTAAAGCTATGTCCACTGTTTTGGAACTGTGTAGAGATTGCACAGAGAGTTCAGTGTAAAGAGTACATACCACTCAATTCCCTGCACCCACAAGAAAGAGGTCTCTCACAAGTGCTTGTAGCTCCAACTTCATGGGGACTCAACAGCCTCTGGTCCCCATGAACACCTCACTTACATGCAAGCAAATATGCATACAGACACATAGACAGACATACACAAACGCATGAACACACATACACACACATATATACACACACACATGCATAACTTCAAAATAAACTGTTGTGGAGGAAGGTTTTCCTTTTCCTTTTAAGCTCCCTGTTTAGACAGCTGGAAATTAAATTGGTAAGGGGCATATTGCAAAGGCCATGGCAGATTAGTATCCATCTAGAGAGACAGAAATTCACAGAAAAATGTGATTCAAGGTGGGGTGGCTAAAATTTGAGGATTATGTGTCATCTTCACAAGGGAGGAGGAAGAGAGAACAAGTCTTTGGAAAACAGCTGACTGTAAAGAGAGACAAATGGGTTCTCCATAGGATAGACAGGAGATGTGGCAGCTTGTGAAGTGACTGCTCCGATTATTTCCTGTCCCAGAACTGACTGCCTTTGATGCTAGGAGACAATTTTCCTGTCGAATACCTGGAGAGGGAGCTAAGACAGTTGAACTACTTGGAAAGTTTCTGCTTTGGAGCAGATAAGGGAAGTTTGCATGTGGGTGGAATATAGGGACTATTCTAAATCCCTTAACTCAACTTGGGAGAAGGACCAACTCAGTCAGCAAGATATTTGCAGTATAAGCATAAGGACTTAAGTTCAGATCTGCATCATTTGTGTAAAAAGCTGGGCACAGTGATGTGTGCCTATAATCCCAGAGCTGTACAGATGGGGACAAGCTCTGCTGGCAGGCTAAACATTCAGTGAAGAACAGCTTTAGTGGGAGGGACTGTCTCAAAATATAAGGCAGAGGTTATTTAGGAAGATAACCAGTGTGGGCTTCTGGAACACACACACACACACACACACACACACACACACACACTTGGCCAAGCACAGCTGTGTATACTGCTGGCTCAGCTTCTCTGAAGGCAAAGTTAGGAGTTCCCTTGAGTGCAAGAATCCAAAGACAACCTTGATCATATACCGAGATTCTGTCTCAGTTAAAAGAAGCAGCAAAGCTGAATTGAATACACAAGTAAGAATATATATAGACAAATAGTGACTAAGGTTCAAAATGATTGGAGAAAATTATTCTAGTTTTTTTTTCTTCTTTCTCTGTAGTCTTTCAAATCAAGAAGCATCATTGCGAGTATCTGGAAACAAAATGCCCAGCAAGCAGTAGGTACAGGATGCAGGCCAGTTTAGACTCTGATAACCACTTAAATATGTGTCTTCCCTAAACAGTAAAGTCCCACTATCAGCATTTGAGGAGCACAAGTAAAGCAGTCACATCTCCCCACTGTCAGTTTCAGAAGCCCAATGAGGTCCCAAGTGTTTTGCAGACCCTAACTCAGGCCAGACCAGGATTTGTGGCTTTGACACTGGAACGCATTTCAGGACTAGCCCGTTTATGAAGCAGATTGGGGACAAGCCAAGCAGTCTTAATCATGAGGATTATGAGAAAAGTGGGTGCTCAGAAGAAAAGCAAACACACCCTAAAGAGTGGATACTGACTCCTCATGGGAGACGCACAGCTCATTGTTTCAATAATAATAATATACAGGGTTTGGTTGCATTTGGACTCACCATCTTATCATTGGATGATTTCTAAGAGCACCTGACAACTGAATTATGATTACAACCCATAAAGTAAAGGTCTCACTCACAGGCATAAGTAGGTAAGGTATCTTTACTGTAAATAGTTTTGTTTGAGATTTTCTGTCAGTTCTGGAGGGGTGGGGGTTATAAAATTCTTCTTAAGACTCTACATATTTGGGCCTTAAGCCCGGATCACTGTTACGATAACATAAACCTATTTATAAAAAGAATGTAAACTCTATGTTGACCACTTTACAGCAGATGGTGATGGTACCAGCGTTCTCTTCAGATGGTGAGAGGCTTTATGACCTGGTGAGAGCTCATGATGAGAGACTCCCTTCCCTCTCACAATAGAGTCATCTCTCTGTCTTCCTGCTCAGTGCAACTCAGCACTATAGGCAAGATCAAAGACAAAAGAGCTGAGGGATGGCTCAGCCTAAGAGCATGCACAGGGCCAGCACAGGTTTAAGCCAAATGGAGCTTAGCACTGAGAGAGGAAGTGGACACAAGCCCCCACCTCTAACCCAGAAGCTATCTCCAACGGACAACAGCTCAAAAATGACAAATTAGATTTCTTCAACAGTCTTCAACAAGTGCCTATACAAACCATACTTAAGGGTAGGCCCCATGTCCGGGAGCAGATGGCCAACACAAAATGAACTTGAAGGACATTTTTGGAGGGTTTTTTGTGTTATAATACTTTGTCTTAGAATTTCTTTTACCTTACAGGTTTTTATTGTTGTTGTTTTGGTTTGGATTTTTCGTTTTGTTTTGTTTTTCTTTTTGCTTATGTAGTATGGTTCCCAAATCTCAACTTTTATGGGACTTCTGTGTGTATCTCTGTGTTTCTATATGTGTCTTGTGTTTTTGTCTCTCTCTTTCTGCTTGTTTATTTTGCCCTAGTCTAGTTTGCTTGTTTTTATTTTACTTTATTATTTTATTTATTTAGTTTTAAGATGCTGCTCTGTTTTCCTAATGAGGGACAGAAAAGAAAAAGAGTGGATTTGGGTAGTTGGGGAGTTGTGGAGGATATGGGTAGAACCGGGGAGGGGAAACTGTGATCACAATATATTATATTTTAAAATATATTTTAATTAAAAGAATGCACACATACTTATCTTGAAGAATGGGTCCCCTGCACCCAGGCTGGGCAGCTCACAGCTGTCCATCACCTCTGGCCTCTCTAGGCACCTGCACTCACATGCACCTTCTCAAGGAAACACACACTTAAAAATACGAAAAATAAAGTAGATCTTACAGAAATTAACAAAGACAAGTACATAATTGATTAAATTTGTTCGCTTATATCAAAATAGACCATAGTAAGTAGGAAATATGAGAAATGCCATGATTATAAATTATTAAGGAAAATAGTTCATATATTCAGGATACAGTTCAAAATAGCTTAAACGTTTCTGCCATAGTGTTAGCCAGACTGAAAAGTTCTAACTTAAATTCTGGATTGGCAGGCATAACTTCTATGGCTTGACTAGCTAAATATCACCATTGTGCATGTTAGATATTCCTATTTCCATGTTATCCAATCACTTGTTATATAAACTGTTATCATTCAAATAACTAGTCTTTATTTTAAATTATGTTTTATAAATTAATAAGTTCTATATTTTCAAGCATACTATACAAGTAACATATTTATTCTGAAATAAATATTTCTTGCTCATATAAACTCAACCTGGAAACTTGTACACTAAAAAAATTAGATTTAAGCCACATAATTATTTTCCACCTAGAAATGTGATTCAGATTGTATAACGCTCACAGCATGTTGCATTTCAAAGGAAGCATCAGAACATCTTGCCAAGAGTTAAGACACTGTATATTGAGGATAATAGTCATAATATACGTTTGGAAAATTCTATCCTTTAACTTCTCTAAGAAATAAAAAGCGACTCATTTGGTCTGTTAACAAACTCATCACAGAAATCGGGGGAAGAAAGTATAGCATATGTACTAGATGAGCTAGCAGCCAATGTGAGAAAACAGCCTGTCTGCGTGAGCCAAGGCTTTCTACACCACAGTTACTAACGAGAGAAAATGAGGAGGAAACACAGGGCTCAGCCAGGTGTTGCTCTATGTCAGTAATTTACTCTGCTATCTGATCAGTGATGAGAACAAAATCACCCCTGTCCTCAGGAAGCCATGAATGTTTCAAGGAAGCGATGGAAGCACCTGGCTGTTGGTGCTGTGTTCATCAGAAAAGAATCAAGTTCTTCCCTCACTGCTCAAGCCAGAAGCAACACTGGCAAACTTATGCTATCTCTTAAGCGAAGGAAAAAGAAACAACTCCGCAGCTCCTTTTCTAGTGACTTGACAGAAAAACTCCCACATCCCTAAACCATTCAATATTCTTTCCAGTGGGCAGCAGTGTGAATATATCTTCCCTCCTTAAGCCTTTGTACCTCCTGGTATACTCAAGTCACACTCTTATACAAATAGCTTCCACTTGCCCAAAATAATAGAGATAAAACCACAATAATGCTGGCTACGGGTTTTTTTCCAGTTAAATTTTTGAAAAACAATATATAGAATCTCAGAGAATATTCTCATAAAATGTCCATTGCTTGTGTAATACAGCAGAGTTCTGCCCATTTGAATTATATTGACCACGGGGGAAAGGAAATGAGATTAGTTTGTGAGTATGAAGGAAATGGTACTGGGTGAATAGTTTTAGAATTAGGAAAAATTTGATACTGAGGGCATTTTTCTTTTTCCTTATTTTTTTTTTAACTAAAGTTTTAGTTGGCATACAAAACAGTGTGATTCATTATGACTTTTGTCTCATATGTAGCACTGTGCCTGCTCATAAGTACCAACACCCCCATGCTCTCCTGTACTTCCTCCCAACCTCTCACTGAGATATGATTTTACAATAATTAACTCAAGTAATTATGGTTTTGCAATAACTAACTGAGAATCATTTATGTTTGTTCTTGCTGTTTGATACAAATATGTCTTTTTAAAAGATCTCGTTAAATGAATCTCAAAAATATTGGAATGAACCTAAATAGATTTGAATAATATTCAATTGAATTATAATGCAATGCATTTCATATTTTCATTACACTGAGTTCAAATGTCAGCATTTAAAAAATAATTTTCAATTTCTAGCTTTACCCTTACTAGTATTCACTTACATTAATTCTACTTCAGTAAAATGGTGGCTATCTAGATAAACTATATAAATCATTTGAACACTGCTCAGATGGTATCCCAAAGAATTAGCAATGAGAGCTGTAGAGGTACTCATTGAACAAGTCTAAGGTAGGATTTAGAAGAAAGAAAACATTTAAATAAAGGTGACTGATACTGTGTGCTGACATAGTGGGTTCCACTGGAATCCCATGGCGTTAAAGGTCCCTTTGTGGTCAAAGTGGAATTTGTAACTGATCTCCTTAGAATGTGGTCCACTTCTCAGGGAGTGTGTGACTATGGATCAGTTGTTTCAAGGTAGACTCTTCACAGTTCTAAAGTAAAAATAACTAGGCATTCAAGGCCATGGTATACAGAGAGTAGTTTAATATATTGGAAGGAGCATAGGAAGTTGAAAGTACAATCCAATATATAGTTGTGCATTCTGTAAAGGAGGATGTGCACCCACTTCAGATGATGGCAGCCAATTTTTAGGTGTCAGAGGAATAGTGAGCAAATGCTTTAGGAACTCAGACATACAAGATCAATTCCATCCAAAATGATCAAAGAAGACATAAGCTGGTCTGGTCTTCTATTTTAAGGGGAAAAATGGTAATTGCTGCTATTTTATTTCATAGTATAAATGGAAGTCTTTTAAATGCGAACTCTTCTGAAAAAGCCCAAGGACACATCCGTGGGTTGTTCTCTAGTGCCAAAAGATGACTCTAATTTTCTTGTCTGTTTGCGCACCTTAGGGATGCAGCAGGAAAGGATTTTTTTATTTCTTGAGATACACAGGAAGCAAATCCATAGCACTTACAAGTCTAATTTTCATAAAGCTTTTTCGCTTAGAATACTTTCAAAGTCCATGGCTTTTGTAGCTAGCTTTTGCTGCAATTTTGTATTATTATATAAATTGAAGAATGTCTGCACAGGACCCGACGAAACAGCTGATGACGCTTCTGCATAAGCCACAGAAACTAATGTCTGAATACCATTTACTACTGCATTTAATTTTACATATAAAGTCTAAAACATAGTGTTTTGAATTATATTTTAGAAATAACATAGATAATAAATTCTGTGCTAAGACAAGGTTTATTTAAGCTCTTTGGAATAAGATATGTACTTTTAAATATATTAATTGAAGTTAAAAATATTTACTAGATTGAAGGCTGATTTTTGTTTTGTTCTAGGCTTTGTTGCATGAGAGTTTTTACTGGATGGTGTCGTTGATGTTGAGTCACTAGGGGCAGTTTGGTGCTAACTCATCCCGTGTATATAAATATCACCACACTGCCATTTAGTAGGAACCTAATATTTTAATTAGTGGCACATACTGTATTATAACTTTTTGTCCGTTTACATATCACACTTGCTTCCTTATGAGCATGCCATTATCTTATGAATGTGCAGAGATTTACTTTAGATGTCTAAGAGTAAAGAAACGCACTATGTGGGTTTCTTTCAAAGCTCAGAACTTCCCCTCCCCAAGCTCCACTGCAGGATAAATTTGGATTTGTAACCATTCACTCATTATACTGTAGTGCTTTAAACTTTCCATTTTTTTTGAAAAATTGTTTAGTTGTTCCCTATTTGACAATTCTAGCTAAGGTAATTTTTAGCTGTGTTAGTCGACTTCCTCCCTTCAAATTTCATAACATTTAAATTAGCTCATTATTTTCTATACCAGGAACATGAGGAAAATTTTTGTTAAAGAATCAGTTGAGGTCTGTTAGCAATAAAACATATTTGAAGATAATTAAAATGCTCACAAATTAAAATTTCTTTACAATTTCATAAGTAATATATAATTATTAAAGTAGCACTTTCACCAAAATAATTAATAAATGAATAGAGTAACTGGAGAGATGGCTCAGCAGTTCTCAGCATTGTCTGAAGTTTGATTCCCAGGACCCACATGGTAGCTCATGATCATAACTCGAGCGCAAGGTACTCTATGTCCTCTTCTGGCATCTGGCATCTCTAGGAGTACATGTGGTGCGCAGGGAAAACACCCATATACATAAAATTTAATTTTCTTTTGAGTTTCAAAAGAGAATGAAAATCAGTAGTATTGGTTTTACTATAATATTGTAGGTAAAGGATTTTTTTAAGTTGGAGAGTGTCAATTTTTTGATTTTTCTCTTTGACCTGGCCAATTTCTCTGCCATGGAGAGCTAGCGATGCTAAATTCCTAAAAAAAACTGGGGCAGTACGTGCTCTTCCATTGGAATGCGACAAAGGAGGCCAATGGAGTCTTTGTCTGGTCCAATATTAAAATACCTTTGCTTCTTATATTTCAAAGAAACTGTTTTTTAAATAGTATCTGTCATATAAACAGTTTCTCAAATGCCCTTGGATCTAAAGAATCTGTAGATGTGTATGGTGAAAATGATTGAAAATGACAAAATAAAGACAAACCTCATTAAATCAGCCAGTCCCACAACCAATGAAAGAGAAATTAAAAACATGTAGAGGGCTGAAAAAAAACTTTAAGGCTAAATCATGGCTTACAAAATTAAGTATTGCTATTACGATTTATTGATAATAGAGTGATTTTTTTAAAACCTCCTTTTTTGTACTCTGTGAAAGTATCTTCATGTATTTCTCAGTAACTCCAAACCACCACCCGGTGTCATCATGTTGCAACATGACACAATAGTTAATTGTTGACATCATGACATCATGGTGCAACATGACACAATAGTTCATTGTTGACAGTCTTTATGTTATTTGATGCTCATAGTTGTAGGAGAAAAATATTGGAAATTCAAAGCTTTTTGAAAAACTCCTCACATATTTAACATTAGGAAAAAATTAAAAGTAAGTTATAGAAATCAAAAAAACTTCCTATTATAAAAGGAAAAATAAGTTATAGAGATATGAAGAAAATATCTCTATGTTACAAAAAGCAGAGAAGAGAGTAAGACAAATCTCCGCAAAGTATCCCAGGTTTTAAAAAAGAAACAGACTGAGAACTCTTAGAAAATGATAAAAACACACAGGGGTCAAAGACATCACAAGAAAACCAACAGAGTCCACTAATCTGGGCCCATAGGGGCTCACAGATACTGAACTGATAGCCAGAAAGCCTGCGTGGAACTGACATAGGCCCTCTGCATATATGTGACAGTTGTATAGGTTTGTCTTCTTGTGGAACTCCTAGAAGTAGGAACAGGGGCTTTGTATCTCTTTTTTTTTAATATATCATCTTTTTTAAAAAATTTATTTATTAAAATTTTCCACCACCCCCTCCTCCTATTTTCTTCCCACTCCCCCCACTCTCCCTCCCCCTCCCTCTTCAGTCCTAAGAGCTGTCAGGGTTCCCTGTCCTGTGGGAAGTCCATGGCCTTCCCCCCTCCATCCAGGTAGAGGAAGGTGTGTATCCAAACAGACTAGGGTTCAAAAAAACCAGTACATGAAGTAGAATCAAAACCCAATGCCATTATCATTGGCTTCTCAGCCAGCCCCCATTGTCAGCCACATTCAGAGTCCGGTTTGATCACATGCTCATTCAGTCCCAGTCCAGCTGGCCTTGGTGAGCTCTTTTTATAGCAGTTAGGACCTATTCCTCTTACTGAGTTGCCTTGTCTAGCCTTAATACAAGGGGAGGTACTTAGTCTTACTACAACTTGACATGTCATGTTCTGTTCATACCTATGGGAGTCCTGCCCTTTTCTGAATAGAAAGAGAAAAGTAGTGGATCTGGGGTAGATAGAGGCCAAGCAGCAGGGGTGGAGTTGGAAGGAAAGAAGGGAGGGGAAACTGTAGTCAGGACTTAAAATAACCAAATATTATTTTAAAAAGAAAAGAAAATGGTAAGCACAGAAATAGATCATTAAAGATATTCACTATTTTCTGTATGACTTTTAGAACTTACTCAGTTTTCATAACTGAATCACAAATACTTATGATATAATATCTTTATGGATATATTAATTTTAAAATTGGTAAAATTTTATTGTACTATATTATTTGTTGTTGTATTTCCTTGTAAATTCCCTATTTTTACTATGACTACAAATGATAGCAACTTAGTGTCTTAAAACAATATCCATTCATAGTTCCTCAGTTCTAGATTTTAGAAATACAGTAAAGTCTTCCAGGGCTACGATCCATATGTCAGGTGGACTGAACTTCTGCAGGCTCCTGAGAAGAATCCATTGCTTGTCCTGGTCTTGACAGGCTTCTGGCTTTGGCCTCTAACCCTTGTGCTACTCATCTCTGAAGTCTTTGGTGAACATTAGACACACCTGGAGTACCGGGCTAAATCCTCTTTGCCTCATAATTCTGGTCTTCAAAGCCCCATTTTCCCAGAATATTTCCAGGCTCTAGGGATGGTAATGCGTTATTTGGGAGCCATTATCCTGTTTAGTTCATCCACCATTTGGTTGAGCACACTGCAATGTTATTGTTGGACATAAAAAATAGAAATAAACAAGGGAGAACATAAAATAAAGTGCCAACTTTCCCTCATGTGTGTCTCGGGTGTATCTTTCAAACACATAACCGGATTTCAACCACACGGGGAAAGGATATAACAATATATATTATCATTAAAATCTGATTACAAAGAAAAGTACATCAAAACAGAATCACACCGGGCAAATACTGTGAAGATCGTAGGGATTCATTAACTTTAAAGCACAATCCATTGAGGAAATATTTCTAAAACAAGACACAGACTCTCACGAATACTGTCTCAACTTTATAATATATAGAGATATAGGTAATATAGATAGCTATGTGTGCATCAATTGGCCATGATAAATCTATAAAACATCAGCACAGCTTTGTTGTTAAGAAGACAGTAGTGATCATAATGTGTCTGCTAAGCACACACTGGAAGAAACAGCAGCACATGCTGGTGATGCACATTGGCTCCCTAAAATTGAGAAAGGATTACAGTTTCGAAATTCTGTTCCAATGAGTTTGTCCCAGTCTCTGCTGTTTATTTCATTGTGTTGTTGACTACATTTTTAAAAAATTTTTCTTATAACTTCTTTAGGTCTTTCCTGAAAGTATGAAAATGAAGAGTAGACAATGTAAAGAAAAATCAAAAAATACCGACAAATAAATGAAGAAAAGAGTGAGGCAGGATGAGGAATAGAAATAAGAGAGGGAAAATGAAAGAGAACAGGCTATCAGGCTAGAACACGTGATGAAGAATTGTGAGGTGCAAGCTGGAACCAGAGTGGAAGTCTCAAGAAAACACCAACTCCAGATGAAAATGTCCCACAATTAGATATTTCCTAAAAGAAATGGAGAGATTGATAAACTTATCTACTTCTTTAATCCAACTAGCTTAGCAAGCAGTATATAGCTAGGCACTTTCTACATTAATGAAAAGTTTTAAATAGTATATAAGATCTATTCAAATATTATTTAGAATTCATATAGTCACAAACATGTATAGGAGTGTATTGATTCTCCTCCAAATTTCCTACCTAAATGTTTACATATATTACATATGTATGTATATGTATGTATACTCATTCATGTATTCAAACACACAAACAAAACACATATATACACTTACAATCACACTTGCATATATACACATACACACACAATATATATACAAGCAAGCACATGTTCACACATTCAAATGAATAAATATTAATATCAGCAGTATGATAAATAGATAAATAGGAATTAACAATATTCAATATAATTTTAAAAATACCATCATACTTTCATATTAAAACTGTATTTTAGAGTTAACACACATAATATATATGTATACAATCACATGAGACACGTTATAAATCTGGAGAAAATTCTCAGTAACACATGTTTGTAATTATCCGTAGTATGATTTTAAACATGGATTTTTTTTTAATTTATTTATTGAGGATTTCTGCCTCCTCCCCGCCACCGCCTCCCATTTCCATCCCCCTCCCCCGATCAAGTCCCTCTCCCTCATCAG
>NC_022010.1:89794831-89795786 GCF_000317375.1 Microtus ochrogaster
CAACATTAATTTTAAAATTCTTACTTGACATCCTATTCAATACTAATATTGACCTCCAGTTTCTTTACACAATTGCAAAAATCCTCTGAGCTTCAGTTGCTTATTTTAAAGATGGAAGCATTCTGCATTCCATAAAGAAATGAGATCTGGATAAGACAATTTACATGGTTACTTTTTTAGCAAAAGGTGATTAACTCTTAGTTAAAAGTCAATATATGAACTGAAATAGTAATTCATTGTCTGCATAAACTTAAACTTAAGCAAATAGGGTTCATGTTTTTATGAAGAGGCTCCTTTGTTAGCCAATTCTACTATAAAATTTTCTTCAAAATTGTTCCATAGCACTAGATAACCTATTTGATATTCAATAAATGGAGTAATCAGAAGGCTTTGTATTAAGACCACTTTCAAAAACATGGTAATCTATCAGAACCCAGTCCCAGAATGGAGTCATGAGAGAGGAATTTTGAATACTTGTGAGAAAACTCCAAGAAAAAAAAAAAACAGAATCTTGTGACTTCCGTTTCTTAAAAAACACAGAATTGTTCTTCAGATGCATTTCCAGGCTCCTCCTGGGTCAAGTGTATGGGAGTGAGTTTACTTCTGCTGTTGTTATTCATATGCCTCTATGGAAAGCCTGTTCTTGCCATGTGCGGCTTGGGATTGAACACCTTACTCATGCCATTCTTCTTAACCCTCACAGTATAAATTGTTTGGTGCTCTGAATAAAGTTGGCTACTGCAGGAGACTGTAGTCTGTCTCATTTCTAGGCTCCACTTTTCCAAATTCACACCAATAACTGGAGCGGCAGCGGTAATCCGTTCAGTAATCATTTTTTTTTTGAGGGTCAAAGCTATCAGTTTGAAGATTTAAGCAATGAATGATACCAGAAATCCACTTCTCCAGAAGACTGTCTTGAACACATAATTCTCACTCAGAAAGTGATACCAGAAAT
>NC_022010.1:89796161-89822512 GCF_000317375.1 Microtus ochrogaster
AAAAAAAAAATCATTTTTCTTGATGTGTAGAAATATGTATGGTACATCTATTTTTGCTCTGTATCCACTAGTACAAATAAAACACTTATCGTTGTTATCTGCTAGTTGCAGATGTTAGATAAACTGGCTCATCAAATAATAAGTTCATTAAGTATATGAAAAACAAATGCTTAAAGCCTTATGTATTGTTGTTTTGCTTTGCGATAAAACTTGGTACAGTGCTGACTTTTGTGAAAATAGTAAATGCAGAAATAAGGGTATAGTAAACTGTAAGTAGCTTCTCACATCCTCTGCCTCAATTCATTAACTGTTTATAATGGGCACCTAAAGTATATGGATGAAGTTCTTTTCAGAAGCAGTATGCTAATGTGCCAAACAATTCCAGCTATAGTTCCAGCTGCTCAGGTGGTTGTGGTAAGATCACTTGAAGACACACATCCCAAGTTAGTGAGGAAATTACAAGAGACTCCAACAAAATAGGAAGTTTATGACGTCAAAAAGATTTTCAGAAATGTTAGTATTCTGAGAGCACAGTCTTAGAAATTTGCATTCCAACATTGAAAAAATATTGATAAACACCAACATAATCAAGTATTTAATAATTATTACAGACAAACGCAGAGGCCAGAAAACAACCTTTGGTGCCATGATCAGAATAGCTCTCCACCTCCTCTGAGACAGCATCTGCTATAGGTCCAAAGCTCCCCAGCTAGGCTGACAGGCTAGTAAACTTCATGGTTCCCATGTCTCTACATTCCCAGCAGTTGGTTAAAACTTACACCATTTTACATGACTCTTTCTTAAAACAATATGGTTCTGAGAAGCAAATTGATCTCTTTGTGCTTGCAAGGCAAGTGCTTTATCAGCTGAGTCATCCGCCAGCCCATAAAGTGGCCTTTAAAGTGATAAATATATGCAATTAAGGAATTTTGCAATGTTTGCTTTATATGAGTGCAACATGAGACTTTAAAAATTAAGGTAATGCACCATCAATTTATGAGTGACAAATTAGAATAGAAAAATGGTATGTGTATTCTACTCAGTTGATCATTCTGTTATGTTGTTAAAGCAACTGAAAGTTTATGTTTTACAACCATTATATGGTTGGCGTTAAGAGCAAAATGCAACACAGTGCAATATTAACTGCATCACAACACTATATTAAGCTGAAAATTAACCATAGATTAAGTCATGTATATATGAAAAGTATGTTCATAATTATACTATGTTGATCATTTTCTAGTTTTTAGGATTTGCTTTGAATTTATAATTTTTGCATAAATGACCATAATACATTATAAACCATAATGTAAAATAATAGCACGGCTTCCCTTGGGGATAAATTTAATAGTGGATATAATTCAATTTAAATAATGAATAATTTCTGAGTACCTTTTCTTATTTTCTACATGATCTGTTGCTATCTTTATTTATAATATAAAAATTGATAATTTTTATAAATACAAGTCATTTTGCCAGCATATTTTAGTCCAATCTTATTTTTCTTCTAAAAACAAAAATTTTAAACATATTTTCAAGTTTTTATTCCTCTGGGACAAATCTGTCAGTCTCATAAATTTAAAAAAAAATATGTTTTCTTATGATGGAAAGACAACCTTTAGAAGTAAAATATTAAAACAAGTTTTTCTATGAAGTTTAAAATATCACAATGAGTCAGCTTTAAAATCTTGCATCACCTATTAACACATGAAATAAATTTCTGAAAATGAAGCAGGAGAATGCTGCAACTTCCTAAGGATCCTTTCATTTGAATTTTTTATTGATTTTAATTGAGCTATACATTTTTCTCTGCTCCCCTCCCTTCTTCTACTCTCTCTACCCTCTTATGGTCCCCATACTCCCAATTTACTCAGGAGATCTTGTCTTTTTCTACTTCCAATGTAGATTAGAACCATGTATGTTACTCTTAGGGTCCTCATTATGTCTAGGTTCTCTGGGATTATGATTTGTAGGCTGGTTTTCTTTACTTTATGTCTAAAAGCCCCTTATGAGTGAGTACATATAATATTTGACTTTCTGGGTCTAGATTACCTCACTCAATATGATGTTTTCTAGAACCATCCATTTGTCTGAAAATTTTAAGATGTCATTATTTTTTCTGCCATATTGTATTCCATTATGTAAATGTACCACATTTTCCTTATCCATTCTTCAGTTGAGGGGTATTTAGGTTGTTTCCATGTTCTGGCTATGACAAAAAATGCTGTGAACATAGTTGAGAACAATGTTCTTGAATTCTTAATTACCTCCATTAATCTTTCCATGGACGTTGTGATTCCCACTTCTCAGTATTAGAAAGATAATTATTAAGTTTCAGTGTACTTCAACATACATAAAATCTGAATAGAACACCATATTCTGGTCAACATAGTCATTGGTAAAAATAACATATATGGGTCTATGGGTCTTTTCTTGTGATTTTTTTTTTTCAAGACAGGGTTTCTCTGTAGCTTTGGAGCCTGTCCTGAAAAACTGTTGCCCTTTAAAGTCTCTTTAAATAGCTTTTCTGGGAAATTATGTCATAAATAACACTCAATATTTTGGTGCTGGATTTTTTTTACTCAGATCTCTCAAAAAGAGAAACTTCCACAAGTTCCTGTAAGCACAGTTTGTTTCCTGCACTTGAAAACAGATTATATGAAATGCAGGGGACAAGCACACTACTAGCTTTGCTGTTAAAACCCAAAAACCAAACCTAGTTTGAGGAAAAACTTCCTCATTGATAGAGCTAGAGGTGAATGAGCCCTGGTTTTCATCTTAGAATATTTGAATGTTTCCTATATTTCAATCCCTTATCTGACTTGAATGGAATATACTTTGAGCCATTTTGTATTAATTTGGCATTGCCAATTGGTATCCTCTACACAAAATAATGTATTTTTCTTGGAAGAGACACAACATAAATTCAAAGACTGAAAATTATGCCTACTAATCAATTTTGTTTTCATTTCCTTACAGCACCTTCTCTAATAGGTATGATGAGGAAGGACTGGGCATCCCAAAACAGCCTTGCTCTATCATGGCAAGCACCTGCTTTTACCAATGGAGCTATTCTGGACTACGAGATCAAGTACTATGAGAAAGTAGGTCTCATTTAGCACTTTCTAAAACTCTGAATTTGCATACATATATGCATAGGCATTTACATTATATATTGTTACAGTAGTTTAGAATAAAAATCTGTTTTTCTCTGGCCTAATTCCATAATCACTGTATCTTTGACTCCTCTCTAACATCCCATCGTGCTCATAATTTCTTCATTAGTTTATCTCGTTTTATGCCACATTAAAGTAGAGAGTACCAGATGCTCATGTTTTTCAGGACCTACTCTAGGGAGGTTTATAATATAGCGATAATTGATAACGTCTCTAACTTAGAGTTTTATTGTTCTAACATTGTCTAAAATGCTACCAAGAAGGAACAGGAAGACCAAATTCCTATGGCCTAAGTGAATGGGCAGCGCGAGAGTTTCAACAATAAGTTTACTATCACAGTCTACCATAATTGGAACGGATAATTTAAAGGGTAAATGAATTAAATGTCTTTATATTCAGGCCTGCCCATTTATTTTATAAAAAGCTAGTAAGACCAACTTTACTTTAAAAACAATCTAAATTTTATTTTGTTGTTCTGAATTATTCTCAATTATTATAATTTCCCAAATCATAAACATCCTTTACTTTACTAAATTTATAATTCTGCTTTGTGCTATTCCTTACGCCAATTATTTACCATTATGACATTTTGGCATAACTATTGCAAGATCATTTCTGATATTCCTTTGCATTAGTAATAACACTTTGAAAATATTTATAAAGACAGAATTATTATTTTAGATAAAATTTGCATATATTTTCTTGGGTTAAATATACGAATAATATGACTTAGACTTCTAGAATTTATCAGAAACAAAGATATTTTTAAACTTTCCTATTCAAGGTTTGCGTTTTAATCTGATGAAATAACTGAAATAACTGACCATAGATTCACAGGGGAAATGGCATACGTATTTATTACTATGCATCTTTGTATAGGAGGTACAGGATGTGTAAAACTAAAAGACTACCCCAATGGTTGCATCTTAATTCATATCAGAAGGGAAACAATAGATATAAGTGATACAAGAAAGGTAGAAAATGGATTTTTCCATTGGATCCAAATAAGAGACAATGACTTCTGTCAGAGTTCCTCTGGGCTTTGAATGCTAACTTTTCTGTATCATCTTCCATGATAAATGTTTATTATTCCTTGGTTAAAGAAAGTTCAATACAAGAGTTAGAGATCTAGTCTTTGGAAGATAAAGGATTTCCCTGTACTTGCTGTTCCATTAGTGTTATCCACTGGAATCCCAAAGCAGTATATAGTGGGCTGTCATTTTCTATGTCTGAAGGGGTAAATCATAAACACATTAAAGTCTTCCCTAAAGAAATATAAGGTAGAAGTGGAAATGGAACCCATTCTATTGATGAGCCAGTGTACTCTGAATCAAGGGAAGACACTTTATATCTATAGGCTAGCTTTGAAAATGTTATAGCCTGAAGCATGTAGTCAAAGAAAATGTGTTTGTCTATCTGTTTGTCTGTCTGTCTGTGTGTCCCACTAGTTGAAACATATCTTCATGTACTCACAGTGCCTGCTTATCCAGAAAGCAGCATGCACAAATATATACAAAAAAATTCAAATACAAAACATTTGTTTCAGGAAAGTATTCTGTGTTATATTCTACACATATAAAAATCAGTGGTGGGTTTTGTGGTCATTTATCTTTACAGATTTGGGGTTGGATGTAACCTAAAATTTTTCCAAATAAACCAAAGGCATAATCAGAAAAAAGCATGTTTATTTAATTAAAAATCTGAAAACCACCGATTGTGAATTGTAGTAATTAACGTGATACCCATATTGACTTCATGGGTCTAAGTTTTACTTTGAAGTTGGAAAAGAAATTCTTTGGGGGGGGTGGGAAACAGGTGTTTGTTTTAAAAAGTATGCTATTGGGCCAGAGATAATAGATTAAATATGCAGTTGGAACCAAAGACTTCTAAACTATGTTCTGATTTTGTCTCTTATTATGCTTTCAGCTGGGTGGGGTCAATACATGTTTTTTTTTTTATTTAAAAGTCACATTTACCAAAATGTACATGAATATACCAACTTTCTCATGGTTGAAAATATTAATTATAAGCAAACTTAAAGTTAAAATTGCCAAATCAGTATTTAAAAATCAACTATTAGATAAGCCTTAGGAAAATAGTCTTAGCCTGAAGCCTGATGCAGAATACCAGAACAAGAACATAGGTAAGCAGCATGAACAAGTAAAATGTTATTCTTTCTATACATTCAAATAAGCAGGCAAACCATCAAATGTTAAAATAACCTAATCCTGCAAATAAAGCTCAAAATAAGTGACAGTATTACATTTTTTCTGTGTTATGACTTCACATTCTAAAATTACATTTCACATACCTGCATCTAAAATACGGTTTTTCCTCTCAAGAAAACAATTTTGTAAATACTAACTGGGACAGCTTACAGTAGAATTCCATAAAATTACATTTTTTTCATTAGTAGTAGCTTAAATACGGTTTAGTAAACCCACACACAGAGAAGCATAAATGTTCCCATATATTTAGAATGCAAATATTCCCCCACATGTGTGCACTTGTGTGCAGTTATGCATGTAAATGAGCAATAGAAGATGAGTAGATGTACAGGTCTGCATCAGGTTTGGTTATTGGTAAGATTATGGAGAAAGTTGGACAGATTGGGCAGAGTGACAGAGGGAGGAAAAGAGAAAGAACTAGTAATACACACAGGTATGAATAGGCATATGCATGGGCCCTAAGCAGTTTTAATATTTATTATTAGTAATTATTTGACCAAAAGATACACTGATGTAAAGCTTTTTGTGCAAATGATTAAGTGAAATGGTCTCTAGGGGAACTGGAAATGAAAGCTGGAGGCCAAAGAAGTAAATGGCAATCGAGTTCATGCTGATGAAGTCACTCTCTGGAGTATAAACAACTTCTCAAAGAGTGTTCTCTGCTAACAAAGAAGGAGGGCTTCCTTAGATGGTTCCAGCTGATCTTTCGTTACAGTTAGTGGAATCATATGGGTGACTGGAAAAAAATTAGAAATGCTTTTAGTTCTCTTCTAGTAGCTTTAGTTCCCCAAGTTTAGATTCATAGAAAAAAAAGTGAAAAATCCAAGTCTTTAAATAAAAAATAGATGGGAAAAACTGGAAGAAAAATTGATTTGGGTGATCTGTTGGGATGCAAACTATTAAATAATGTATAAAAGTGGTCAAGTAGCTGTTGGAAAACACATCCATGACTCTTTTGTTAACATGCAGGTTCTTTTTGGGTTTTAGTACCCATACAAGTGTCATGACATTAGATTACACATTTTACTCAAAATTGTAGAGGGTGTCTCTGACTCCTTTGCCTCTGCTTGGAACCCCTTTCCTCTACTGGGTTGCCACAACCTGCCATGATTTGAGTGTATGTGCCAGGTCTTGTATTTTGTTAGTCCATACTTGGTGGATAAATCTGGGAGGCCTACTCTTTTTTCTTTCTTTACTTCTTTTTTTTAAAGGGAAACACAGGAGGAGTTGACGTGGGGGAGAGCGGGGAAGAGCGAGGGAATGGGAGAAGTGGAAAGGAGAGGATGTGATTAATGAGATAAAAAAAAATAGATACAGTAAAGTATCTGTGGATCTATAAATTGGTCCACAGAGCAGCAATATTTTCATCATTTTAAGAGGGATTTGGAATGCTTTGTTATCTTCTGGCTGTTTAACATACGTTCTCCTATAAATAAGAAAGAAATTAGTCTTCTTAGGAAAAAAAAGTATTCACAAATACCTGAAGTTAAACAACACATAGTCGCTATCAGTCAGCATCCTTTCTTACAGATAGTGACTTATCAAAAAGAAGCATTGGACACTGGGTACAAGGATTGGAGTGAATCTCAGAATTTAGCTACTTTTACTTCACTGTTAATCTTTGTTACCTTAATGGTAATCAAAACCCAAGCCTTATATATATTATGCAAAAAACATACCACAGTACACCTCCAGCACCAGGCCTTAATCTTGTTTCTCTGTTTGTTGTTGTTCACATATAAAATAAAGGTTGATAAAGCAATTCCTTATAGTCTGAGATAATTCTAAAAGGAAAAAAACAGAAGCAAAAACTAAGATGTGGATATCAAAAACAGACAGACAGACAGATAGGTAGGTAGATAAATAGATAGATGATAGATAGATGATACATAAAGACAGATACATAGATAGAAAGAAATGGTGATTGAAGATGGATAGACACAGACAGAAATAGATATCACTGTCTCTCTCTGGGTGTGGTGTGTGTTTATATGTCTATGTATGCATGCTTATTTGCATTCTGAGAGTAAAATATGGGAAATTAAACATATTTCTTTTTTGGTTGTAAGTAGTGAATTAATTATGCATCCCAAGTTTTTTTTTACTTTTTATAATTCAAAAGTATTTGATTTTCATTTATTTTAAATTCACTGCCTTAATATGAAAAGAACATTATGAAGATTATCAAAGTTCAACTTTTTAATTTTCTGTTTTATGTATCTTCCATCCAAAATTTATTGTGAGTGTCTTGTTAATAAAACCTTTATCTTATCTGCTCCTATCATCTCAGTCTTCACCTGAAAATGATGCAAAAAGTCACAAGAAATCACATTCTCTATTCCATACTATACGAACCATTCTTTTATTAGACAATTTTATGTCACTATAGCAAATACTTGAGGCTAAGCATTTTATAAAAGCCAAAAACTTACTTCTAGGAATAAAAAAGCTTGAGATCTAGTTCTCAGAATGTTCAAAAGAGAGAGAAAGAGAGAGAGACAGAGAGAGAGAGAGAGAGAGAGAGAGAGAGAGAGAATTGAGGTAGTCTTGAGCATCTAGTCAAGCTACAGTATGCTGATGATCCTTGATGTCTCTTACTTGATACACTTCCTTTCTATAGACTTGCACCCTACTACTGAGACAGGAGCAAAGCACTAGTGTGTTCTACCTGCCTTTGAGTCATTATTCCATTGTCCCGATGTGGATCATTCTAACCATAATAATTGCCACTAGAAGGTCACCTGCTTATCTTCATCTACAGAAATGCTTTTCATTCTTTACTACATGACCAGGTTGAAAATCCTTCAAGTTCCTAAATTCTGTTTCCCTTTGTATTGTAAATTCTACTTTGCTATCATTTCTTTTTATGAATTTGAAATATGTAGCTAAAAGAAGTCACAAAGAACCCTAAAGCTTTAAAGCTCATATATTTCTTGCACCAAATATTCACGTTCATCTATTCTTAAATTCTACTTTCTATGTGCCGTGGGCATGAACATAATTCAGCCAAGTTCTTTACTAGTTTATAAGAAGAATGGCCTCTCCTTCAGTTTCCAAAGCATTCTTTCTCTTTTTTCTTATGACCTGTCTGTGCACATTCCCACCACAACTCAGAGCACAGGCACCTAGTCAATCCCTCAGAAACTTCAAACCTTTCCTATCTCTTGCTTTTTTTGCATTCAATCTCCTTAACTTTCTATTTACAACAATCTAGTTCTCTTCTTTGCCTGTGTGTCCAAATTATCCCATCCACTAGCCATCATACAATTTTTTCACCTGTATTTATGTATTTGAAGTATTCATGCTACTTTATTTTATATAAGTATATTAGAATTCTAAGGTCCTAGTCAGTACCTCTAAGATGGTATCTAAATGCTGCAGCTTCTAGAAAAGAAAGAAGATATGCCATGATGGAAGAATGAAAATGAAAAAAAAAATGGGAACAGGGCATTGAACATACTCTTTAGTCACAGCATTAAGTTTGGGTTTGTTATGAAAAGTCAGTACCCACACCAGCGATAGATTCCACTCTGCTGTCCACAAAAAATACCTTTCTCTTACTGGGCCTGCAATGCTACCGCATGTCAAACATTAAGATCATAGCATTTTTCTATTTTTTTCCTTATCACTTTGCCTGTTCTGCAGGATTTGCAGACAGTGTATCATGGGTGTTTGTTCTCTACTTCATAGGCAGCCATGATTTCCCCATGTTCTCTCATCATAGAAGGACAAGGTAACTCTCTGGGATCATTTTAATAAAGACAAAGGTGTCATTTTTGAGGCCTCTACTTGCATAACCTAATAATTTCCCTCAGAAAGGGTATCCTATTATCAGTTGTTTGAGGTTATTATTTCAACATATAAACAGTCTGAGCATGATTTGAAATCAGTACCTACCTAAAATAATCTTAGAGTTATTTATATATTTATCAGATGGTCCTAAATCATTTATGAAATTTTAGATCATTTGGCTTACATCCTTCAACCTCAATCAGTGACTGGCAGGGTATTTTTACTTCCATCACATTGTAGCTGAATTGAGAAAATGGTTTTTTTGTTTAGAATTCATTTATTATAAATTGAAACAGCATTCAATCACTGCAAAACTGCATCTAATAATTTAAAAAAGTATAAGAGAAGGAGTGTATGTTTCAATAGTGTTCTGCTTTTGTATGTTCATAAGCAAGATTTACATACAAATGTCCATAAGTTGAGAGATGATCCTGTTGATAATGAGAATGCAATCATATGAGGGAAGGGATTTTTTTTATTGTTATATCCCGACTACAGACACAATCATGTATACAGTGGATAGACAAAACTGCTGACCAGTTATATTTTAGGTACTTTGAAGTATTTGGATGTATTTAATAATTAATCATATTAACAACCACTTGAAGTAAATAGCATTACTTTTATCATTTAACTTATGAAGAAACAGTCACAAGGAGATTGAATAACTTTATCATATCCAGCAGGTGGCTGCTATGGCTGCCCAGGTTCTCCGGCATCACAATAGACACTCAGAAAATTCAGGCTTTTGCTGATGCTGATTTTGTAGCTTCCCTGAGGCCAAAGGCTGATTACTCTCTGTTGCCCTTTTGCATCCACAAAAAAATGGCAGCAATAAAAGATGCCTATGTCACCAGGGTGCTATACAGCTCCACTAATTACCAACTGGTAGCTCATCTTGCGAACATGAATCCCCTACAACAGTTCATTATTCTTACACTCAGTATTTAAAGACACTGACTGGGAAATTATTTTCATGAAGTATTCTGGTTAATTTTGACCAGTCAGCAAGTCTTTGATTGTGTTTAGGAAAACACATTGTGAGAAAGGAAACAGTTCTCATACCCAGATGATCAATAAGTGTCTGAATACTATATTATAAGAAAGTAACTGTTATCTTTCATCCAAACACAGAAACAGCTTTTTAAGAGCATTAATTAAAAATATATAACATCATGATCTTAAGAACTATATTATGGTAAGGTGAAGGACTTGCAGAATAATCATTATGGGAATTATTTTTAGTACCAGCCAAGAGTAACTTGATGTAGACACTTTTGTGGGCAAAGTAGATACTTTAGAAGGTCAGGACTTTGGTCTGTTATAAAAGCCATATCCAGTCCAGCATCACACTCTGCCTGATGTCTGTTTCTTTCTTTCTGTTTATTTTACTTTCTCTACATATTTTTTTGGCGCAAATGATCATTGAATAAATAACCCTTTGTTGTTCTAAAGATGTGTAATTGCGCGCTGTTTCCTGACCCTCGAGGGTGGTCTCTCTCTCAAGGTATGGGTCTCAGGCTGGACCAGTCATGTAATAACCACTCCTACAACTTCAGTGCCATCTTTACCCCAGCATATCTTTTAGGCCAGTCATGGGTCAAATCATAAGTCAAAGGCTTTGTAGCTGGCTTGGTATCCCAGTCATTTCTCTGGAAAAATTGCCTGGTTACAGAAGCTGGCCAGTTCAAGCTCTGTATCCCCCATTACTACGAGTCTTTACTGGAGTACCATTATAGATTCTTGGGAATTTCAATGGTACTAGGATTCTAGCTGATCCCAGAGAAACCCCATGATTCCAGTGTTTCTCCCTCTATCCTCCCTACACCTGAATCCCCCAATCTGTCTTCACACTATAAATCTATCCCAGAGAGATTCATGTGTCCCCAACAGCCCCTACCTCCCACCCCCGTGAGTCCTCATTGTTACCTAGCCTCTCTGGGTCTTTGGATTTTAGCATGGTTTTCCTTTACTTTACAGTTAATATCCTCTTATAAGTGAGTACATACCATATTTGTCTTTCTGGGTCTGCGTACCTCACTCAGGATGTTTTTTTTTTCTAGTTCCATACATTTACCTGCAAATTTCATGATGTTATATTTTTAACAGCTGAGCAGTGCTTCATTGTGTAAATGCACCATCTTTTTTTTTTGTCCTTCCTTCCATCCTTTGGGTATATGACCAAAAGTGTTACAGATAGGTCTTAAGATAGATTGGTTTCCAACTTTCTGAAATTTGGAATATTGATTTCCAAAGTGGCTATATAAGTCTGCACTCCCACCAGCAATGAAGGAGTGTTCCCATGCTGTACATCCTATCACTTGCATTTTTTTATCTTAATCATTCTTACAAGTATAAGATGGAATCTCAGTGTCATTTTGATTTACATTTCCTTGATGGCTAAGGCTCATGAACATTTTTAAGTGTTCCTCAGCCATTTGAGATTCCTCTGTTGAGAATTCTGTTTAGATCTGTGACCCATTTTAATTGGATTATTTGGCCTGTTGATGTCAAGTTCTCGAGATTTTTATGTATTTTGGAGATCAAACCTCTGTCACATGTGGGGTTGGTGAAGAACTTTCCTCACTCTATAGGCTGCTGCCTTGTTCTATTGACAGTGTCCTTTGCCTTACATAAGTTGTTCCGTTTATGAGGTCCCATGTATAGAACCAAATATGACTGACAGGATATTTAATGAAATGATTTCATTATATTCTGCTATACTTATAGATTGGTGCCTTACCCAACTGTCAAATTGTCATTAGAAAGGCTTCATTCAGCAATTGAAGGCAACAGATGCAGACCCACAGCCAAACACTAGGTGGATCTCAGGGAATCCTGAAGAAGAGGGAAAGGAAGAGTTGTAGGAGCCAAAGGGATCAAGGACACCATTTGAAAGCCCACAGAATCAACCAACTTTGGCTCCTAGGGTCTCTCAAAGACTGAACCAACAACCAGGGAGCCTGTATGGGCCTGACATAGGCCCTCTACATATATGTTAAATTGTTTAGCTTGGTCTTCTTCTAGAATTACCAACAATGGAAGCACAGGCTATCTCCGACTCCTTTGCCTGATTTTGTAACCCTTTTTCTCATACTGGGTTGCATTGTCCAGCCTTAAAACAGGGAGAAGTACATAGTTTTACTGCAGCTTGGTATGCCATGTTTGGTTGCTAGCCATGGGAGGCCCATGGAGAAATCTTTCTGGAAAGAAATGGAGGAGTGAGGAGGGAAGGGAATGTAATTGTAATAGGGGGAATGAAAGCAGAAGAGAAGGGGGAAACTGCAGTTGGGATGCAAATAATAATAATCTTATTGCCTCATTATCTAAGATGAGCAGTAACCTCAAAAAGGATATATAATCAGTAAGTATACATCATCACTTTCATAAAATTAGGTGAAGCTGTTCTGATACTAATAACCACATTAAAAATCCTTTTTTAAAAAAAATGTATATTATTATTTAATGTATTTTCTTTCCTATTCTTTCTTTCTGATTAAGTTTTCTCTTCCTTTCTAGCAAGGTTACTCTTACCTCCATCCATGACTTAGGTACAGAAACACGGTCTTTTTCTTCTACATCATCCTTCCTTTCCAGGATCCTGCCTCATTTTTTTGTGGACTTTGATGTAAGCTTGTTTCAAAAACAAAGCATGATAATTGAACAAGGATTTAAGAATGGTAGCACTGTATAAAGAAGAAATAGAAGCCATTACTCATGTAGGATTTTAGTCAAAATGCAGATTATGATTCATCTGGTCTGGAAGACAAATTGGGAAAATAGGATGAGATCTTGTATTATTACATTTATAGGTGATGCCAACAATACTGGTCCATATACCATCCTTGAAGTTGTGTACCTCTAGAGAATTTACCACTCTATTGTCTCATCTTATTAAGGATGGATGAAGGGAAAATAGTTACAACCCTTTGGGAATGCACACTAACTTACTTGTATGACTGTATTTAGTGACTGAGAACACCATAGATATTACATAATTAGTATATCAGAACCTAAAGTGAGATAAATGTGGTACCAAATTGGTTTTAGATACAACTTAGAGTTTCTAATAAAATCAGATTTCTTGAGCTGGTAAACATATCCTTTGTATTCTTTTTACTTCTTTTCTTCATCTCTTATTTGTTGCAATGTCCACTGCAGAGAAATTTGTTATGAACATTTGGTACTAATTAAAATAACATTACCTGAAAGGAAATGAACATCAAGGGAACACACTGATACAAAGACTCATTATAGAAATTTCATATCAAATTTCCATATTGTGTAGAAAACATCACACTCTCCATGAAGCTCTGCCTTGCTTAGTGGGCCAGGGAGTCCCTACGGTGCCTAGAGCAGAGATTCTCATGGTAACAAGATTGTGGCTGATGCCAGAACTGCAGCCACAACAGCATCTGTCTGCTGTGAACATGGAAGGACAGAAATTGAAAAGACATATACTATTTCATTACGGCTAGAGACTGCACACACACAAATGACAAAAAATTGGGCAGTTGTTCTAGGTTTAAAATTTTTCCTATTTCAAATAGTTGTACCATCATTGGCTTAAGGAACAAACTCTTAAAAAATTATATCATATAATTTGTATGTTAAAGACAGTATATCCAAAATAGGGAAAGCCAAAACTAATTCAAGTAAGTGTAATTTCCTTACCACTTTAAAATATGTTAGGAGAAATTAATTGTGTTTATTTCCTAGTGGTATGCTGTGGCTGTGGCTTCTGTAAAAAAAATGCACAGGAAGTCGGGAGCATTTCTCAAATGCCCTAGATGCTTATTTTAATGTGGTATAGATTTAAACAAACCGATATCTAAATTTATAGGCAAATCTAAAGATTGTAAACATAATGAATATCATATTGCATGTTCTACTTTCTTAGAAGAATGAATTAATAAACATTTAACTCTAGCAGGGAAGAAACTATGGGTGGCCCAGAGACATAGAATAGCAGACTTCTTGTATAAAACTACATATGATAGTTATTA
Source organism: Microtus ochrogaster (assembly GCF_000317375.1). Classification (NCBI taxonomy): domain Eukaryota; kingdom Metazoa; phylum Chordata; class Mammalia; order Rodentia; family Cricetidae; genus Microtus; species Microtus ochrogaster. The sequence continues at coordinate 89,810,364 of NC_022010.1, forward strand.
CTCACACTTCAGCTAACTTGCTATATCTCATCCTCTTCAAAACTACATATGATACATGCTAAAGTAATAATCAGTTCTTTTCATACCCCTAGAATATACTTTGTAAATTGCTTCTCATCACTCTCATGAATTCTGGTTTATGTTTTGTTTGTTTGTTTGATGAGATTAAAATAAAACAAGTCATGTTCTATTTCTGACATACTGTTCTTGCATAATTTTATTACTTGTGTTATGTACCACCTTTCTGTGCATGGGGATAGGAAAAAATAAGGAAAAATAAGATAATCAACACTTTTAATGAAAATATGAGAAAATTTAAAAGTGTAATTAAAGGGAGTTACATCCCAAATAGGAATAAAATATTAACTCAAATTTTCTCTGCAATTAAATAGTTTATATATTTACCACAACATTCATGGAAAATAAAAAGCATAAGACTACCTAATATTATGAATTATTGACTTGAATTTTCAGTTTTTCTTAACAATTCCTTTGGTATGAAAGAAAGGAAATGATGCAGTACCGCACTGTGTTTGAAGAGTAGAGCTTTGATAGCTACAATAGACACCAGTGGCTGGGAAAGACAGGGAGAAAATACTCAGATGATTTGCATTTCTCTGATGGCTAAGGATGGTGAGCATTTCCTGCAGTGCCTTTCAGCCATTTTAGATTCTTCTGTTGAGAGTTCTTTGTATAGATTTATACCCCATTTTTATTGGATTATTTATTCTTTTGATGACCAATTTCTTGAGTACTTCATATATTTTGGAGATCATTCTTCTGTCTGATGTGGGGTTGGTGAAGATATTTTTCCCATTTTGTAGGCTGCCATTTTGTTTTGTCGACCATGTCCTTTGTTTTACAGAAGTTTTCAGTTTCAGGAGGTTCCATTTATTAGTTGTTTCTCTCAGAGTCTGTGATACTGAGGTTATATTTAAAAAATGCTCTCCTGTGTCAATTCACCCAAGTGTACTTTCCAATTTTTCTTTTATGATTTTCATTGTAGTTGGCTTTATGTTGAAGTTGATTTGACTTGAATTTTGTGCAACTCTGAGATTCCATCTTACACCTGTAAGAACAACCAAGATCAAAAACACTGATAACAGCTTCTGCCGGAGAGGTTGTGGGGTAAAGGGAACACTCCTGCATTGCTGCTTGGAGTGCAAACTGGTACAGACTCTTAGGATGTCCCTATGGCAATTTCTCAGAAAAATTAGTAAACAACCTTTCTTAATACACTTAATACACTTTTGAGTATATATCAAAAGGATGCTCAATTGTACCACAAGGACAAGTGCTCAGCTATGTTCATAGCTGCATTGTTTGTCATAACCAGAACCTGGAAAGAACCTAAATGCCACACGACAGAAGAACGGATAAGGAAAATGTGCTACATTTATAATGGAGTACTATACGGCAGAAAAAAAAAAAAAAAACCTAAAAATTGCAAGAAAAAGGGGGGAACCAAAAAAAAACAAAATGAAGGAAGGAAACCAAAAAAAAAAAAAAAAAAGACAAAAGGAACCAACTAAAAAAGGCCTTTAAAAAAAAAACAAAAAAAAAAAACCCGCAAATCAAAAACCCAAAAAAACCAAAAAAAAAAGAAGAACCCAAAAAAAAAAAAAAAAAAACCAAAAGGGAAAGAAAAAAAAAAAAAAACCCCCGAAGAAAATGGGAACAAGAGGAACCCGGGAAAAGGGTGAAAGGGAAGGGAAAAAGAAGGAAAGGAACAAAAAAAAAAGGAAAACCCAAAAAAAACAAAAAAAAAAGAAATACTCATATGAAGTTCTTACACTAGTGTACACCAGAAATCATGTTTTTGTAAAAATCAGTTTTTCAAAGTACTAAAACTGTGGTTTCTTTTCCTATTGGATTTCCAGTCTTCAGAATACTTGTTCTAAGGAAGAACAAGATCACAAACACAAATGTACAAATATCCTCTAAATTTCCGATATACATTAGGAAAATGTAAACAAACATCCTAGAGGATGGGGTTTTTTGTTTGCTGTAACATTATCACAAATTCAAATATTAGTTTTTAAATAATTTATGAAAATATAATGTTGCTTTGGGAAGTCAAAAATAGAAAGCAAGCATCTTTTGTAGTCTAAAATAAGGATAAAGCCTATTATATATTATAGTTTTAGATTTTTGTATAAAAATAAATGCAGAACTATCTAGGACAGTGGTTTTCAGCCTATTGGTCACACCCCTTTTGGGGAATTGACTGACTCATTCACAAGGGCCACATATCAGATATCCTAAATATCTGATACATTAAAATTGATAATAGTATCAAAATTATAATTATGAAGAGCAACAAAAATAATTTATGATTGGGGATTACCACAACATGAGGAACTATAGGAAAGGAACACAGCATTAGGAAAGTTGAGAACCACTATCTAAATTGTATTACCTAATGCATAGATTTTTTTTTAAGTTTTCTTCTATCTGTATGGGTATTTTGTCTACATGTATGTACGTCTTGTGCAGGCCACGGAGGGCATTGGATTCTCTCGAACTGGAGTCACAGAGGATTTTTGAGTTTCACTGTGGGTGCTAGTAATTGAACACAAATCCTCTGGAAAACCACCAGGGTTCTTAGCAAATGAGCCGCCTTGTCACCAAACTTCTTCTTCCTGGGTTCTTAATGTGTTGACTGAGTTTTTGTCTAGTTAGAAAGATTGGTTCATTTCAACTGCAGTTTAAAGTATGACAATGCTTTTCCCTGTTGAGACCCAATACTGTTTGTAGCTAGAAGTAAAATATGATTACCAACTTAGTAATTTGTTCTCTGATACTTATTGCACCTATCATCAATCAGATACTTAGTAAATCTATGTACTTAACAAGGAAACATTTCTTTGCATGAGTTTAAAACCTACAATTATATGAAGAAACTTCATGAAGCTTTGAGAGAATTCCTTTAAGAGGTGTTATAGCTGTTCCCAGAGTTTCACTACTGACCTCTATTTTTCTTCCCCAATTCCTTAGAGAAATATAGCAGATAAAATGAACCACAGTGAAAGTCATGTACTATAGCATATTTTCTTGGTAGCCAATCATAAATGTAAGGGACTTTCCACATTGGAAATACCCTTTTCCAATCAATGATTTTTCTAAATGGTGTGTGAGGCATATGAGTGTGTGTGCTTGTAGGGTTGGAGGTGTTATGTGGGTGGGTGAGGGGTACAAATGTGTATGTATTGTGTGTGTGAAAGTGATATATCTGTATGTTTTGTGTGTTTAAACTACAGAACATCTATTAATATGTTCAAACCCTTTAAAGATACTGTAATGAAAAAAAATCCTTGAAGAACTATGTGAACTGCCGTATGCCTGTCCTGTCTAAGCTGATTTGTAGATTTCACCTGTAAAAGGAACTCTAATATCTAGTGTTTGCAGCATATTCGAAGTTAGGAATCTCACCATGTTGGAACAGAGAAACTCTGCTGCAAGGCCAAAGCCCATCCCATTCCACCTCTCTTTCTGTGGGTAAGGTACACAGAAAAAAATTAAACTAAGGTATAGCTAAAATATTTAAATGATTCTAACCAAGGAAATTATTTTCCTGGTTTTGAGTGAAGACAGATGACTAAAGGAGGTGTATTAAAATGTAAACTGAATCATGCAAAAGTCAAAACAATACTATTGTTTACTGAGGGCAACTCATCTGTATTAACTCACTTTGGGATAACTTACTTAACTGCAGGCTTCATGAGTGACATCTGTGTCATTCATGATGACCACTAGACTTCAACACCTAACTGGCAACAGTAAGAAAATGCAATAAATTTGCGGTTAGATTCTGGTGGAGCATACAAAGTGACTCTGGTCTCTGTTCTTTTGTATTTCATTTATGATTTGTTGCTCGTTTCATTGATTAACATCAACATTTATGAAACAAAGCACTTGAAACATGTAAAAAATATGGTTTAAATTATAAACCAATTGAAAATTAACAGGCTAGTTCAAATACCTTGCAGACATTAGATGAGCCTTTAAAATATTTTTGCCTAAAATTCTGGCAACTAACATAAAATGGACATATTACATTATTTTTAAATATTTTTGTAACACTTTGACAGTCAAAGACAACCATTCTTACATCACACAGACCTGGACTGAAATTCTGATTTTTAATATTGATTTTCCCAAATCAAAGGTTTTAGTTTCCCAAACCTTAAATTCCTCACCTGTTAGGAAAGTGCAGTCTAACAACTATATAAGCTATTTATGTGCAATGAATTAAGAAAGCTTCAAGTATGAGTCTTTTTATTTACTGTCTATTATCTCTGGATATATAGCATCCATCTAGTGTTCATCTTGTCCAATACTGATATTAGTAGCAGTATCAATACCAGCTTAATTATTGTGATCTAAGGGTCTCTAGAAATTTTTATTGCCCAAACAGAACGATGCTTAACCAAGCTACAAGCAGAATCATCAATAGATTTCTTGTTTTTCTTTAGATGATAAAGAATCAAGCCTTTGGGTTTAAACAGAGTCACTAGTCTGTAAATTGTAAAAAAGCTACACGAACATTAAACAGCTAATTCAGCCAAGAGCATGATGTTATTTTTCTTTAAATGATTTTTAACATAAATATGTGGCGGCATTCAAATTTTAAGAAAATTCACTGTATATTACCTTTGTTTTCAATTCTACTGTATTGGTTTCCTAATGTTGCACAATTTATTATAAAAAATCTTGGCCATTTTAGGACAGCATTGTCTATCTCACAGAATATATGTGGGTCAGTGGTGTGGGAGGTCCTTTGGTCTATGTGTTGCTTTTATTGTTTAATGAATAAAAAAAAAACTTCCTTGGCCTGTTGACAGGGCAGAACTTGGGTAGGCAGGGAAAACTGGACTAAATGCTGGGAGAAGAAAGGTGGGAATAGAGATACCATGGAGCTGCTGCCAGAGTAAGACATGCCAAAACTTTGCTGGTAAACCACTGCCCCGTGGCAATACACAGATTAGTAGAGATGGGTTAAAATAAGATGTAAGAGTTAACCAATAAGAAGCTAGAGCTAATGGGCCAAGCAGTGATTTAATTAAGACAGTTCCTGTGTGATTATTTCAGGTCTAAACTAGCTGGGTGGCAGGGACAGGCAAGTGGGCCCCCCAAATACAGATTGGGGATCCACAGGTGGTTGAGCTAGATGGCTCTGACTGAAAATACCATGGGCTGCATGAAGGCTCAGCGACTGGGGATCGTTCCTCAAGTCCACTTACATGATAATCAGTGGGAATCCTCATCAATACACCATATAGCTTTGATCATATTTGAGAGTATAAATACAAGAGACAATGACTACAATGTACTTAATTACTTGGTCATGGAATCTAATCATGGTATAGCAGGTGATTGTATGTAACTGTAAATCTCGGAGTTGGGATATTGGGGCACAGTCTTATATGCCATTTACTGCATCAGGCTTATTGGGGGTAATGTGATGCTTCAGGTTAGCTTTCAAATAAAGCAAATGCTATGAACCCACCCATGTCCTTTAAATTCTATTTAAGAGATTTCAATGATAAAATCATCTTATTTTTCAGAATTTCTCTGTTAATCCACTTTAACATCACATATAATAAAGATATTTTTTATTTCTAAGTACTGAGTCATGTCATTTAAATAATACATATGTGATGATTTCAGCATCTAAAATAAGTGAAATGAGCAACCCAAATAAAATATCAAGCTAGCAAGTCATAATGCTACTTTTTATAAAAGCTAAGCAGAACATCTTTTGCCTGGGGTCATATATTCAGCTCTAAAGATTATTTTTGCCTTGCATCTTGCAAAACCTTAATATATTTTAATAATTAAAGTACACTGAATTCCATAAAAGCATAATATTCTATTTTTATACATGGTTCAAACTAACTTTGCTAATAGGAGCCTTCTCTCTATCTACAATTATTCACAGATAATAAACATATTTAGGAGAATAGCTGATATTATGTAAAAGTAAAATCAATTAATTCCCAAGCATATATAATATATAATATTATAATATATAAGCCAAAACATATACGTTCTCAGAATCATTTAAAGATAATGCATTTGCTTTTTTAGCAGATCAATAACAGTTATTGTATAAAAAAGTAAATGCTATGCAACACACTTGAATATAGAAACAATAGTAGATCAATGTGTCACATCATAGTACAAAAATATTAGTCAAAAGATCAGAACATAAATCTGTATGTGTGTGTGTGTCTTTGAGAGAGAAGAAGAGCAAGTTGGAGAGATGGAAAAGTGGAAAAGAAGGGAGAACAGAGAAAGAGAAAAAGACATTTAGGTATTTAAATTCTCATTTTTTCTCTCTCTTCCCATATGTGTATTTCTTTCTTCTCTCTCTCTCTCTCTCTCTCTCTCTCTCTCTCTCTCTCTCTTTCCCTTTCCCTCTCTGTCTCTGTCTCTGTCTCTCGACATATACATACATATGTGTTTAGAAACAAGCATTAAAAGTGATCAATCCCTAAAATATTCTTATCTAGGTCTTTTTTTGTCATACTTAAAGAAAATTTTATGTTTCTAATTTAAATTCAATTAACAATTTATTACTTTGTCTTTTTCCTTTCCACTCTCCAGCCTCTTTCAGCTATAGATACCTGAAACCCCTCTCATGCTCCCTGACTCTCAAGTTGTTGTGCATGTATATGTTTATGGACAACTATATATAAATACAACCTGAAGAGACAAGTGGCCCTCATTGCAACCATGTACACATCAAATGCACATTAATCAAAACTACTGTACACAGAGGTCTGTGTTGCTTCTGCTGCAACCAGTTTTCTGAACCCTGTGATATTATTTGCTTCATCTTCTATGGCTGCTAATCAGCACATGCCTTTACAAAAGAAGTCTTCTTTAGAAAAAGACTGACTTTCCTAATTTAGAGAGGTACTTAACATCTTCAAAAGATGCATCAGACCTTCAAATTTTAGGGACAAAATAATTACTATGAAGTGTTCTGGGAGTTAAACTATTAAAGCAAAAACTCTTTCAGCCTTCCCTGCATAGTGAGTGGTGTATAGTAAGTTCTTCATTTCCCAGCTTTCCTCTTATTATCCTCATTCCTCAAGGGAAAGACTTAAGTATCTTAGATTCTCAAATGAGGAGGAAAAAACCTCAATCTGTATTCTATTGCAAATAAGTAGAGATAATTATGAAGCTTCTTTGGCCAAATATAATTTTTGCCTTGAAGAGTAAAGCTAAGTCCCTTGCAACAGCCATTATTAATGATGCTCATATAATTACTATTTGAAAAAAAGGATATCTGCCCAGAAAAATCAATTATAAACCACCAAATGTTCCTTGGACTTCTCAAAGAAGTTCTATGCCTAGTGTCCCTCATGACCTCTCCATTAAGAGACTGGCTGGCTATGCTCCTAATGGTTGCATTCAATTATTTAGAGGGAATCTCTATGCTTTTGCATTTCATATTAAAATGGCCAGAGATTTTTTTTTTTTTTACTATCTGCCTTGCAGAACTAAAGGCTCACTATGGAGAGAACAGTCATCTGATTGGTTTTTCTTAAAGAAAGAAAGAAAGAAAGAAAGAAAGAAAGAAAGAAAGAAAGAAAGAAAGAAAGAAAGAAAATGTAATTGAGTCCCCTACCATTAATGTCGCTTGTCATAGAAACATGGTGACTTTTCCATCATTGCAAAACTACAGGGAAAATAATAATTTTAAAAGTCTAATGGAAACCAACTAGTATGAGCAGCTGTATTTGTCAAGACCTGTTTTCCTTTAGGTCATCACACACTGCTTTTCTTAACATTCTTCTCACTTTTTATTTTACTTTTTTTTATTGATTTTTTTTATTGAGCTCTACATTTTTCTCTGCTTCCCTCTCTGTCTCTCCCCTCCCCTTCAACCATCTCCCTAGGTCCCCATGCTCCCAATTTACTCAGGAGATCTTGTCTTTTTCTACTTCCCATGTATGTCTCTCTTAGGGTCCCCATTGTGATTTGTAGGTTGGTTTTCTTTGTTTTATGCTTAAAAAGCACTTATGAGTGAGAACGTATGATAAGTGCCTTTCTGCTTCTGGGTTACCTCACTCAAAATGATATTTTCTAGATTCATCCATTTGCCCGCAAAATTCAAGATGTCATTATTTTTTTTCTATTGTGTAGTACTCCATTGTGTAAATGTGCCACATTTTCCTTATCCATTCTTCAGTCAAAGGGCACTGAGGTTATTTCCAATTTCTGTCTATGACAAACAAAGCTGCTATGAACATAATTCAGCACATATCTTTGTGGCACGATTGAGCATTCTTTGGATATATATCCAAAAGTGGTATTACTGGGTCTTGAGGAAGGTTGTTTCCTAATTTTCTGAGAAATTGTCACAAAGGGGCTGTACCAGCTTGAATTCCCACCAGCAATGCAGAAGTGTTCCCTTTACAACACAACCTCTCCAGCATAAGTTGTCATCAGTGTTTTTGATCTTGGCCGTTCTTCCAGGTATAAGATGGAATCTCAGAGTTGTTTTGATTTACATTTCTCTGATGACTAAGGATGTTAAATATTTCCTTAAGTGTCTTTCAGCCATTTTAGATTCCTCTGTTGAGAGTTCTCTGTTTAGGTCTACTACATTTTTTATTGGATTATTTGTTCTTTTAAACATTATTCTTCTAATCTCAGTTGATGATCATCCAACATTAATTAGGCAGTTTTGCCAAGTGAAGGAGTTAATCTGAAGGCAAATGTAAGCTGTAGAAAGACTTCATGAAATTGCAAAAACTATTCCAATGCTACTCGTGTTGAGGACAGGATAAGAATTTGTGAAGGGTGAGACACTAATGTTGAGTGGAGATGCTAACGTGAGAGGAAACACTAACATGAGTGGAAACACTAATGTGAATGGCCACCTGGTGTGGAATACTTGTTTAACTAAATAACGATATGTTACCCTTGTTTACATTATAACACCCCATTTGGTATTTTAGCTAGAGACCAGTTTATGACTTGCCTTCTGGCGGGTCTCCATAAGGCTGCCCTACAAGTAAACTAAGATAAACTCTTAGAGGTCATTCAGGATACAATGGAAAACTCTTCTTCATTTTTAGAATGCTTCATTAAGGCTCTGTTACAATATACTAACTAACTCCAGAGACCCCAGAGGGCAGAGAGTTCCTCATGACTCACTTTTTTTCTCAGAGCTTCCCTGATTTAGGCATCTAGAGAAAGGCCCCTTGACCCCACAGGCAGAAGTCTTAGAGTTGGCTTTTAAGGTTTACCATGCAAAAAATGATAAAAACCCATAACCACAAATGTTAAATGCTAGGCACGGCCACACAACCAGCCAAAGCGAATGACTGTTCTATCTGTGCTGTCCATGCTGCTCCCTTGCCAACCCTCACCACCACTGGGGCTTGACAGTTGCCAGGCTTGTATTTCAAATGTGGTAAAACTGGGCATGTCCTAATCCTTATATTGGTCCCATGAGACCTTGTTCAAGGTGCAATAGGGAAGGGCACTGGGCAGTCAATTGTCCTCATGCATATTGTGGAATGGAGACATCAAAATCAGACAATTCCCAAAGAGAACTTCTAGGTCTGGCCATGGATGATGAGGCAGCCTGGGCTCCTTTGACCTGACCACAACCGTCACCTATGCTAGGGAGTCACGGTAAAATTTCATGGCATCAGGATGATCCATCTTTTTTCTCTTGGACACAGGAGCCACATACTGGGTACTGAGGGAGTTTTGGTGACCTACCCCTTCTTTTAGTTTCCCTATTGTTGGGGTAAGAGGAAAGCCTTATTTACTTTATCACACCCCACCACTTAATTGTATATTTTCCAGGGTATTTATCTCATTCATTCATTTTTAGTCATGCCAACCTGCCCAGTATCTCTTATGGGAAGAGACATTTTTTTAGCTAAAGTGGGAGCTTCCATTAAGGGGAAAGGAGGGATTGGTTTAGGGGAGAGAAAAGGACTTGGTCCCCAGTTTTAATTGGAGATGAGCAGGGGTTGGCACATGGTTGAGGTAGTGAGTAGTCAGTAAAATCCCATAAGAGGGAGAAGAGATGGTGCAACAGTGGGGAGAAAGGTGATCAGGGAGGGGTGAAGTTTTAGGTGAGAGGCCAGGAGTTAGATCTGGCCGTCTATACATGAGTTCAAAGGGTGAGATGGACAGGGGCTTTTTTGGAGAGAGCCTGGAACCTAAAAAGAGCCAGAGGCAAAAGCTTTACCCAGTCAAGGTAAAGTTCCATTGACATATTAACATTTTTAAAAGAATGGTTAGTTCATTCTACTTTCCTTGAGGACTGAGGATGGTATGGGATATAAAATGCCAGGGAATGTTAAGAACCTTAGATAAAGTTTGAGAGATCTGGGAGGTAAACTCTGGGCCATTATCTGACCAAAGAGAGGTTGTGATTCCAAACCAGGGGATAATTTCTCAGAGAAGAACATCAGAAACTGTCTGGGCCCTCTTGTTAGTGATGGGAAACACTTGAAGTTGAATCTGGGATTGCCTTGGAGACTCAAAGATGTCAGAGATGCCAGAATCATGGGATACCTGCCAAAGGGAGTCAGTCCATGGGAAAGAAGTGTGTTGCAGTCAACAAAGCTGAAAGCAGTTGGAGATCTGAATAGTGGCTTGACATCAGAAATGGAGATAGGGATCTTAAGGTTTTCCCAGAATTTTCCTGGGCTTGTTTTGGTCCAGGATTTCCTCACTATGCTCCCTTCCCTATGTTTTGGAATGGTGAAGTATATCCTCTGCCACTGTATGTTGTAAGTATGTGATCTGCTTCTTTCTTTTGATTTTCACAAGTTATTAGAGTTAGGAGAGTACCTAAATCTAAGAACAGACTTTGAAATTTGGAATATTAAACATTGTTGACATTGCTATAAGACTATGGATACTTTGAAGTCATACTGAATACATTTCTGTATTATGTTATGGCTACAAGTCTATGGGAACTAGGGAGTGAAATGTAGTGGTTTGAATAGGAACGGCCCACATAGACTTTTGCATATGAATGTTTGGCCCAATGGGAGTGGTACTACTAGAAGGTATGGCTTTCTTGAAGTAAATGTAGCCTTGTTGGAAGAAGTGCACCACTGTGGAGATGGGTTTTAAGGTCTTATAAGCTTTTGTCTGACCAGTGTGATACAGTTTTTGTCCTGATGCCTGCAGATGAGGTATAAATCTCTCAGCTCCTTCTCCAGCACCATGTGTGCCTGCGTGCTGCTATGTCCTGTCAGGATGATAATGGACTATACCTCTGAAACTATATGCCAGCCCCAATTAAACATTTTTATAAGAGTTGTCATGGTTGTGGTGTCTCTTCACAGCTTTAGAAACCATAACTAAGACAAACAGGAAGTATTTGTTTGTTTCTTTCAGAGGAACTTGTTAAGAATTTGTCTCTGAACCAAATTGCAATGGTTCGTACTACTACAAGCTACAGTACTGTTCTGTTCATTCTACTTCATGCTACACTATGGTTCCCGCCTATACTTCATGTACTACAGTACTACACCTGTAACATACCACTACACTATAAGATGGTTCATGAGCCTCAGGCAAGGGCCTGTTGGAGATTGACACACACAGACACAGAGATGGAGACATGGTTCATCCTTGAATTCCCCAAGAATACCCCCTTTGCTGTGTTTCAGGGCAGCTTATATAGGGATCCTTAACTGATCGCCCTGCCCCAACCAAACCCACCAGAAACCACTCCCCTGAAAACAGGAACTCCTGAGGGTCTCCTGCTCAGAGCAGCTGCAAACACAGGAAAACAAGGCCAAGGCGGTAGACAGGTACAGGGAGCATAGGTCCCTCGGGTAAGCCTGCTGCTCACTCCACAGACTCATGGGCATGCAGAGTCAGGAACTACTGCCGCCTTCTCCTTGCCCCACCACCAGACAGGCAGCCAAGCGAGATATGAGCCGCTCTGGCTTGCCTCAGTTCCAGCATTTGTTGCTGAAGTTGCCGATGCTCCTGGCACTGCAGCAATGTCCTCCTCAGCATCTCCCTCAGCCCCACAACCTCTACTAAACAATTTTGGGAAATTTTGGGAACTACTTCCTGCTGTTTATTGGGTGAAGTTTCTTTGGGGGTATTCACAGTGACATTTCAGGGGTCTTTGTTGTAGTATGCGC
>NC_022010.1:89823959-89828040 GCF_000317375.1 Microtus ochrogaster
AATGAAAATAGATCCATATCTATCACCATGCACAAAACTCAAGTCCACATAGATTAAAGACCTCAACATTAATCTGACCACACTGAACCTGATAGAAGAGAAAGTGGGAAGTAGTCTGCAATTCATTATTACTTTCTTACTGGCCATTCTTCCGGATGGTGTCCCTCAGAGCATCGCTGGGGATGAAAAACACATACACAATCCAAACTCTATGCGCACATTCCATCTTTTTGTGTTCATTATTTTTTTACTCCTTTAAATCTGACTGTCTATACACTGTCTGTTAAAAACTTATTATTTTTGTCCACACACATTCCATCCTTTCATGGCTTATTATTTCTCTACTCCTTTTAATCTGATTGTCTATACTGTCTCTTTTAAACTTACTCTTTTTCTTCTATTCTTTTTAAGGCCTTCAGTTCACTCTCCCACCTCCTCTTTATTAGTTTCCTCATTATTGCTTTCCTGCCTACCAGCTTTCTGGAGGGTGTCCCTCAGAGAGCCTCTAGTTCCTGATCTCAGTTGTGCCTGTACCATGCGGAACCACTGTCAGGCAAGAGTCTGGGGATGAAAAACACACATAGACACCACATACCCATCTTCAGTCCACCCTCACCATTCCCGAGGGTGATCTCTCAGCATCTCCTAGTTATTGATCTCTCTGGGGGCCTCCACTTGTACTGTCTGCGCTACCATGTGTCCTGCGGTACTACATCTGTAGTGCAGCACCTGCACTGTGGGATTGTTTGGGAGCTGGGCAAGGGACTGGAGATTTAACACATACACAAACAGACAGAAATGGAGCAGCTGCAAGCATAACGAGTTGTTTACAGGAAATTCAGGGTCTGGTGGTCTGCAGTTCCCAACACCAAATGAAATCTGGGGTTTGTAGAAAATTTTTAGTTACGTCCATTAGCTTCTATAAAATGGGTGTTTTGAATCATATTTATATACACAGTCTTATTTCTGTCCCTATTTAAGTTAGATGATCAGACAAAAAGTACCTGTAATACATCATTGAAGTCCCTTGGGAAAAAATTGCCTTAAAGTTTGAAATTCAAGTATATACCTGTATTCTGCCTTCAAAAATATTAGATGAAGTTATTTTCTCCTGATTCATTCAATGGTCATTATTTTAAGGCATTTCAGTTTTCAAACTCAAGTCTTGAGTAAAGAAAAAAATCTAATTTTCTAATTTTTATGTTATAGAACTCATTGTCAAGCAATAAGTCTATTATTCTCAATTTCACCTAATATCTTTGAGTTTCCAAAGCTATATTTTTATGAAAGTATTGCCATCAATAAAATACAGAAATCGGAAACAAATGAATCTTTTTACTATTATAAATAAATGTTTTACTACGTTCAAGTTTTCTTTCTGTAGAGAAAAAGAACAAATATGGGAATAGAAAGAGGAAGAAACTGAAAGGTGCTCTATGTACCATATTAAAAGCTGAGCATCTTTGCGCTCTCTATATCACACCCAGAATTCCTTTCTTCATGTCATGCTGTCCCTTGAAAATTAAAGCTAAGACTCCTTTGCAATCTAAAGCCATATCCAAATTTAAAGTGAAATGTATTTCTATATTAAAATTCCTCTGTGGACAAAACTTTAAATAATTAAAGAGGTGAAACATTTTTATTTTTGGCTTATATACCAACCCAAGATAGTGAGGTATTTAATATTAACAACTGAAACAAACTAGAAAAGGGTCATTTCAGGTAAAGGGGAGGCAAGGGTGAACACTCAAGCCGGTAAAACATGACAAGCTCAAGGAAACAAAAGGATCTAGTGGTTCAATGACAGGAGGGATGGGGCGAACATATGGGTAAAAGAAGCCAAGCCAAGTAGACCATTCCTTCTGTCCTTCATTCATTGAAATGTCCATGTAAATATATAGTGAGTTTTCACTGTCGATTCATATTAACGTTGCTATTGAAATTGTAAATGTTGCTAAGTAAGCCTAAGTTATAATTAATTTATTAAACCTTTCTTGATATTTATGATTATAAAATATCTTCATATTTTCATTAACACCGTTTGGTTTTTTTATTTCTTTAATACCAAGATAATAGTAAATTAAATTTACCTCCTCTGTTACTCAGGAAAACAATTAGCTTTAAACTTTATTTACTTGTTTTGCACTTTAAATCCAATAGGGTTTTGTAAATCTTTCTTTTAAAGCCACAATTATCCAATGGTACAGTTCATTCACAAATTTTACTTTTCAAAAGTATGTAGTTTAGAAAGAATCAAAATGTTACATTATTTGCAATGGTAAAACTCTCTAGGAAATTTATGTTTGTATTCACATATGCATCTTAAACATACATAGTTTCCATGCTTCTTTAACTAAAATATTTAAATTTTAAAACCTTAAATACATGTATCTTAGCTTATTAACATTTTTTCAGGCACTGAGGGAATTTGACTTTACAGTAGCCCTTTGTCTCTGATTGTTTTCCGTCCATTGATGCTAGATTGTGAATCCTTTGGTCATATTTGCAGCTCAGCAATGAGGACCATGACTGATACATTTAGAATGAAATCTCAGAATTTATGATTGCATTAATTACTCATTCGGGAATCTCTCCTTGTCTTTATTCTTTTTTATTAAAAAAAAAGTTGCATAAGACATTGGTATAATAAAGTAGTCGTGGTTTCTAGAATGGGTATAAGCTATCACTTTTGTTCATCCTTTGAAAAAATCATCCTTTGAAAAATTACTAGGTATGGATAGTTTTTCTTGAAAGAAATTTTAGTCTCACAAAAATAAGAGCATAATTTCACTCATTTTCCTTTCCCATAAGAAAGATACACAGACACACACACACACCTGGTTTAGGGAAGCTAGAGTGGTCAATCTGCTACATTGGGCTCTCTTACAGATGGTTTCTTAATGCTGTAAGCCCATTATTGATGGGACAAGAGAAGAGTTTGGGGCTCTCAACAAGGAATGTGTGAAGTGGGCTATTTCTGCCACATCCTACAGACATGGAAGCAAACCATTTCTAAAGGAGACCCTTTTCAAATTTAAGAGCTCAAATACACTGAAGATTATGGTCTGGCAATATTATTACATTCAAAGAGCTGAGAGTGTTAGGGAAAAAGATAGAGTCAGCATGAATAATCTGCAGCAGATTTATGCTGAACTATCACACACAGGAAAATGTGTGGAATATATAAGAGAATAAATGCAATCATAGAGGGAACAAGGGCAATAATAGGCAAATTTGGCTACATGGAACTTTTGAAAGAGAATGGTCCTTTTGCATTAAGTGTATATATGCATATATGCACGTGTGTATTAATCAGGAATATATTATAATAAAATAATACTGGGATGTCCGGAAAAAAGAAAAACTAAAAATTATGTAAAATAAGGTGTGCACCTGAAAATCACACCTGGACTTGAGTACGAAAAGAGATGTAAAAATGATGTGAACAACACAATTGCACAATTAAGACACCAAGTTTCATCCAAGGACAGAGAATTAAGAAGAACAAATGTCTCCACAAAGTGGATGCACATTTTCAGCAAGCGGTAAATCCACAAGTGTGAAATATCCAAAATAAGTTTGTACATGAACATTTATATTAGATTTGCAAAATATAAAGTAAATAGAAAAATGATGAGAGTTTTAAAATTAGTGAGGCATTAAGAAGACACCATTGGCAAACAATGGCAGACTTACAATAGGTTTCTCACACAATGGAAAACAGAAAACTGAAAAATATCACCTTCAAAAGTTTTTATAGAAAGCATTTATCAACCCAGAAATCTCTATTCTGCGATATTTTTCAGAACAGGAGTAGAATAAAGATGTTTAGAGATAAACTTAAAGAGAGAATCTGTTACTAGAAAAACCTATCCTAAAAGACCAGGTTTCAGTAAGAAGGAAGTAACTGGATATCCACATGTAAAAGAATGAAAATAGACCCATATCTATCACCGAGCAGAAAACTCAAGTCCAAATGGATCAAAGACCTCAACATAAAGCCAGCCACACTGAACCATATAAAAGAGAAAGTGGAAAGTACACTTGAACACATTGGCACAGGAGACCACTTCCTAAATAT
>NC_022010.1:89829105-89830569 GCF_000317375.1 Microtus ochrogaster
ATCAATTTTAAAAAAGAAAGAAGTAAACCAGATGTTGTGGTTCATGCCTTTCATCCCAGAATTTGAGAGGCAGAAGAGAGGGAAACTCTGAGATCCACTCTACAGAGTGAGTTCCAAGACATCCAAAGAAACACTGTCTCAAAAACTGAAAAGAAAGAAAAAGTACTTAAAGAGGGAAGAAGAGGAGGAAGGAGAGGTGAAGAAAAAGAATAAGACGGAGAGGGAGGAGGAGAAGAGAAGAAGAAGCAGTAGCAGCAAATATAAAAAATTATAGAAAAGTATGTAAATCTGAAAAATGTGGTCTTGCAGTACTTATAAAATAAAAAATCTTAAATAATGCATTAAAATAGCATGCATCTTGCTGGTGTGAATGCAAGTGAATGGAAGCTGGTGCAACCCCTTAGGATGTCAGTGTGGCGATTTCTCAGAAAATTAGGAAACTACACTCCTCAAGACTCAGTAATTCAAGTATTACGGTAAAAGGGAGACGATAGTGTTAAGGTCATTTTAAGAATACTTTTTTTTCAAAATATCTATCAAGATTGAAAAAAGGTAAGATAAAATCCAAAAGTATCACCATGTACAACACCATACTACTGGGTAGAGGGGGAAAATCCGAGTTTATATAATAAGAAAAGTGAACAAATAAACTGTATATTGAATGTAAATAATGTATATTACTTAAAGAACACTAAAGATTGTAAAATAATGATAAACTTTAGAAACATAACTAAGGTCTAGAAGGCTAAAAATAGTAGATTACCTCTCAAAAATTTAAATACATACAAAGTAACTAATGCAATATTTGTGGGTCTATTCAGATGTGGTAACACCTGTTTACATAGGCTAGGTCAATATAGTCATAAAATTCAATGTAGTAAAATCTCTATGAAAGAAGCAGGGGAAGCATTGAGAAGACACAGAAATAACCCAGGTTACTGGCACCACGAAATTATAGTGTTAATTTAGATCATTCAGTTTTCAGAAGTTTTACTTATATAAAATATGTTAAGCTATTGTCCACCCAAGTGTGTACTGCAGCGTGAGTTTTGGTAGGTAATGTCACTTACCATAGGTTTACGCGATCAATCAGTTTGGTAATGCAGTGTTTAGCTTTCCACCTCTAACTGTGAGGAACATGTAGATGCCTTTAAGACTCAGAAACAATCTTATAGCAAGTGGCTTACTTCACATTATTTGACCTTGTGTTTTCCAAGACTATGTGACTTAGGGGACAGGTATGAAACTGTTCTCTGTCCAAGAATGAATTTCTGGAAACGAAGTCCCCACAGGCCAGAACTAGACCTTTCTAAGGGAATACCAAAATTCTAGGCCAAATCTTTCAAAGTTGCCCTTCAGAGCTCTGTTCTCTCAGCCCTGCCTCCTTACCCTCTTTTCATGACTCCCAGGAGCGTACTGCGATCTGCAAGCTGTTCGTCTACTCTCCATCTCCTCTGGCTTGCT
>NC_022010.1:89832827-89834694 GCF_000317375.1 Microtus ochrogaster
AGAGAGAGAGAGAAGGAAGTGGCCACTTTTTTAAAGGGAGAGAGACCACGCCCCAATGGGCTGGTATCTCAGTGGCTATAGGCTGGAGGAGCGGAAGGACCTCCCACAACACTTATTTTTTCTGAATCCTTTGATTTTACTTTCATAATGCATATGAGAGAAATTATCTTCAAAACTGAAATAAATCACTCTATAGAGATTTTTTTAAATAACTTTGGTATTCAAATACATTTTTTTAATTAATTGAAGTCCAGATTAAAGCAACAATCAAATAGAAGAAAAAACTAAAATAAGATAATTAGGTTCTGGTTTTATTAATTTTAAGATATTATGGATTTATATCTAACTCAAACTAAAAAATCTAAACGTGGGATTCTTATTATCCAAACTGATAAAAAAATGGATATTTTCATTGGTTTGGCATCACTATAGTACAACTCTTGAAGTACATTAAGTTACAAATTAAAGGCGTTGCCAAGATTATAGTTGCAGAAGGTACTAAACTATCCAAAAAGAAACAGCCCCAAAGCTTTGTATTTCTGGTGAAGGACATGGGTCAGAGAAAACTGCTGAAATCGAGAGTAAGGAAGGAGGGAGAAAAAGACACACACAAACAGAGAGAGAGAGAGAGACAAACAAACAGACAGACAGGGAGTTACTAGCAGGAAAAGCAGTCCATTTAAATGGCAGCTCTCAATGGCCTAAAATCCTCTCAATATAGCTAATCATTTGAAGTATGATAACACCTTTGAAGAAAGATAACATCTTCTAATGTTACTGCCCAGGGATTTCAATATAAAGGGGCCAAGCCATTATACAAACTTTGGGTGTATACTTATATTAACCATAGCAGATAGAATAGATTTACCTCACTATATGTACAAAAAAACCCTCTATCTCTAACAAATAATACATAAGAAACATTTTATATGTCCTCACTACTTAAATTTTAAAGAAAATTTAAATAAATTAATGGAAGATTGAGAGATGGCCCTGTTGGTAAAGTATTTGCTGTGCAATCATGAGAACTGAGTTTGATGCCAGATCCACATTTAGAAACAGCCAGTTGTGTAAAGAATAGGAAGATTGCCAAACCTTGATTGCTGGCCTGCCTAGCCATTCGATGAACTCTACGTTCAAGAACAGAACTTGTTCTCAAATGAAAAGTGGTTGAGTGAAACACTCAGTGCCATCCTCTGTTCTAAACATACACACACACACACACACACACACACAGAGAGAGAGAGAGAGAGAGAGAGAGAGAGAGAGAGAGAGAGAGAGAGACAGACAGACAGACATACTTGCAGTACACATTTTTTTTAACTTAATGAGTTTTCCAACAATGAAAGAAAACACTCTACTACTCTACTAAACCAGTAAACCCATTCTTTCATTTTTATTGACATATCTGGAGGTGATAGAAAGAAAATAAGATCAGGCATAATAATTCCTTCGTAGTGAGCAACTAGCATATCACATAACATAGCAGATCCTGAACATTCATTAAGTTGTGAACTACTAGATGGAAAAGACAAGTGCTAATTACTATAACTTTTGTGTAATCAGCCCTACACCAAGGGACTTTTCAAAAAATAATTAAAGAAATGTAACACTTTACTTTCAAGTACTTACTACTAGAACATATTTAACTTCAAAATTATAATTTGAATTTTATTCAGAACAGTCAAAAAATTCTTTTGGATGAGCATATTTATATTAAGAAAACTAAATTCACTATTTTAATGATATAAAGCATCCATATGTGATACACTTAAAAATCCAGTTGTCTTACTTTAAGATACCATCTTACACCTGTCAGAATGGCTAAAATAAAAAACACCAATGATAGCCTTTGCTGGAGAGGTTG
>NC_022010.1:89835749-89872311 GCF_000317375.1 Microtus ochrogaster
TAAATAAATAAATAAATCCAGTTGTCTTAATGGTTTCAAAAGTGTCCTTCCTCAGAACTCCTACAAGGGAGGCTGCGTTAACAGCCTATTATTATGTACTCCTTACTGAGCTGTTAATAGCTCTACAGCCTTTCAAAGAATACACCTGCTGCTCATAAAAACATTTATGTTGCTAAAGAATTTGGCTGTGTTTTAATATCATGTATTTGCAGTGACCTTGTAGAATGCATGCTGATCTGAGATTTTAGGGAAAAGAAAAACAAGAATAAAAGACAGCTATCCATTTACGTGTACATATAAGTGGAAAATTCGAAAACTGCTTGATTATTATAAGGGTTCTAATACTTCAAAAGATATTTTTTAATCATTGGTTTTAACCATCTTGGTAGTTACCTTCCACTTTTCGAGGTAACCTAAATTTTCATTCTTCACTTTTTGTTGTCCTGATTTACCTATATTTTTAAAGTTATTTCTCATATATATTTACATTGGTAAGCAAGTGGTTACTATCAGATATACCAACATTTCCTCATGGAAAAAGTAAGAATTATAATATTTGGATTTTTCATATTTAACTCAGAGAAACTCACAGATGTATAATTAGAAAACATAAAAATTTTTCTAAAGAAGCATTCTGCAGTTTTTCATGGCTGGATGCAGTCTAAATTGGTTTTGGCTAAGTTTCAGTTGGCAAAGGCAAGAGTTCCCAGAACCTGCATTTGATCCTTTTCACACAAGGACATTTAAATAAGGCAATCAAAGCAATCACATGTCCCTTGTTGCTTGTGATTTTTGTGGATAAATACAGCAGGTGAATGAATTAAGTATTTCTGTCCCCTCTAATTTAGGAAAGTCTGAATGTCCAGAGATACAAAAACTCCTGCTGCACACAACACCTTGGTAATTTCCTAGTTAGTGAATGATACAAGATAATTGTTTTTATTTTAGCATATTCAATAAATTCATATTTTAAAGGCCATTATGAATCCAAAGTCATAGTATAGGCTTGTAATATCGGAGACCAAGAGGCTAAAACAGGGGGATTACTAGTTCAAGACCAGCTTTAGCTTCAAAGAAAACTATGTCTAAAATTAAATAGCAAATTTAAAATACACCATTCATACCATCTAAAAACTTCAATTGTTTCTTACACAGAAATTGGTCATTTTAGCTACCTATGTTTATCATGATAGCTGTCAGACACACAGTCCTCAGCTCCTGACATACGGACTATCCGAGGAATATCTTTATGTCCTACTGAGGACTGCATTCATAATCATCAAGTGCTTTTGTCCACAGGTAAAGCTTATTGGCCTGAAACCAAAATAACTGACTTCTAAAGAGATTCTACCACTTGAAGCAATCTCTTAATATTGAAATTCTACCTACAAATAGATATTATAGATAGAGATTCAAGTCTCTGTGGTTCTCAGAGAACAGTTTACTAAGTGATCAATACAGTCCCATCCACTAACTCAAATTTAACTTCTATGCAACAAAAGTTTCCATTAGCAATATAGATATTTCATTAGTGACAGCAAGGATAATCCCATTTAGAATCACTTCAGCTGCATTATGGTTCGATACATCTCAGTATTGTGAGACCGTTGAAGACAAAGATTTATACACATTTTTTATCAGATTACATATTGGCTCAATCATAAGAAATCATGCTTAAATCACAGAAAGAGTGCGTTCCATTAGTTAAAAAGACCACTTCTTCTGTTGACAAATATATAAGGTCCTATTGGAACCTATTTGGAACTCTCACAAAATTAAAAATCTCATGAGACATGTCATCTCTTCATTTGTGGCATATGGATCCTATTACACTCCAATGGGACAAAAATGAAACAAAAGCAGAATGAAGAATATGATTTGGTTTGTTACATCCTGTTTGGTATCATAGATGAACATAAACAAACTAAAAATGTAATTGTATAGGAGATGTAACAGTTTTATTCTTCCTCATGAATCTGTTGCCTCCTAAGGTTAAAACAAAACAAAACCAAAAAAAGAAATAATAAAGCAAAGTTCCTGCAGTGTCTTAGCTACAAGTCTTTAATGACAGCTGGAAATCACATGAAATAGTAACAAAATATATTCGATTTAAGATTTTGCAGCACAAGTACAATCAAGGTCATAGGTCAGGGTGTGACCTATTTCTGTATAGAAAATATATCCATTTGCATGCAAAATTCGAGAAGTCATTGCTTTTTACTGCTGAGTAATACTCTAATGTGTATATATTCCATACTTTCTTCATCCATTCTTCCATTGAAGGGCATCTAGGTTGTTTCTTCCAGGTTCTGGCTATTACAAATAATGCTGCTATGAACTTAGTTGAACAAATGTTTTTGTCATAAGGTAGGGTATCTCTTGGGTATATTCCCAAGAGTGGTATTGCTGGATCTTGGGGTAGGTTGGTCCCGAATTTCTTGAGAAATCGCCACACTGATTTCCAAAGTGATTGCACAAGTTTGCATTCCCACCAGCAATGGATGAGTGTGCCACAACCTCTCCAGCAAAGTCTATCATTGGTGTTTTTGATTTTAGCCATTCTGACAGGTGTAAGATGGTATCTCAAAGTTGTTTTAATTTGCATTTCCCTGATCACCAAGGAGGATGAGCATGACCTTAAGTGTCTTTTGGCCATTTGAATTTGTTCTGTTGAGAATTCTCTGTTCAGTTCAGGGTGCACCCACCCACTGTGATAGTGGAACTGATCTATTGGGAGCTCACCAAGGCCAGCGGGACTGGGACTGAATAAGCATGGGATGAAACCAGACTTTCTGAACATGGCGGACACTGAAGGCTGATGAGAAGCCAAGGACAATGGCACTAGGTTTCGATCCTAATACATGAACTGGCTTTGTGGGAGCCGAGCTTGTTTGAATGCTCACCTTCCTGGTCCTGGATAGAAGTGGGAGGACCGTGAACTTCCCGCAGAACAGGGAATCTGGACTGCTCTTCATTCTCGAGAGGGAGGGAGAATGGAGTGGGGTGGAGGGGGAGAGGCGGAGGGAGTTGGGGGAGGGGACGATGTGTGTGAGGAGGGGGAGGGAAATGGGAATTTTTTTTTTGCAACTAAAAAAAATAAAATAAAATAAAAAAAAGAAAAGAAAATATATCCAATTGTTTTCTGGCATCTTTGTGCTCATCCACATATTGAAAAAAGAATAACGTGAGATACAGCACATTTAGTATATAAAATTTCTTAGCCAGGTGGTGGTGATGTACACCTTTAATCCCAGCACTTGAGAGGCAGAGGCAGGCAGATCTTTGTGAGTTTGAGACCTGCCTGGTCTACAAGAGCTAGTTCCAGGACAGGTGCCAAAGATACACAGAGAGAAACCCTATCTCCAAAAACAAAACAAAAAAAAAACTTGTTTATTAAGTTTTTTAGTGGCATTTGGCTTTTTTATATCATTTAATATTAGAAACAAGGTCAGATAATAATGATAATTTAGAATCTTGAGATCCTGATATCGGGAGTTCAAATGAAGCTAACATACCAGGTCAATCATCAGGACCTTCTGAGTGACATTGACAGTTAATAAAAGCACTCAGTACCTCTGTCAGTCACATCATCTGCGAGACCTGCTTCATACAGGAGGTGTGAGGATTTTCTATTGCTACTGTTCCTTGCCTTCAGCATGGAAAGCAGGATGGAAGTGTTAAAACTAAACACGTACTCTGCTTATGCTTTTAAGTGATTTTTTATGGCTAATCTAGCTTGTTATTTCAGGCTAAAATGTCATCAAATCTTACAAACAATCCAGTAATTCCTGTGCTTAAACTGATTAAACTTTTATAGTGTCAAGACAAAATATCCTGAATAAATGTAGAGATTTATAAAATGTGTGTGATCACTGGATTTTGTCACAACAGAGTCAGGTACTATGAAATGTTGGTACTTATATAATATAGTTTTCTACTACTATGTGTTAAGATACACCAATATACAGTTACTTAGGGTTATAATTCATAGGTCATAACTCATATGTCTCTTGAAATAGTGAGTCAACGATTTGATTAGGAAATAGTGGGGAAAGCTAATCTCTGCTCTAAAATATAGGACTTCAGCCTGGACGCTAGAAAATTCTCTAGGATAGTGGTGGGGCAAGATGGCTCAGCAGTCAAAGGCACCAGACACCAAGAGGTGATGCCAAGGCTCAGTTCAGTCCCTTTAATCCACATCATGGAAAGAGAGGGCAGAACCCTTCAAGTTTTCCTCTAACTCACTGTGTGGTATGTCCATCCACACACTTTGTCTCTTTCCCTATCTATCATCTATCTTTGTCAATCAATCAATCCATCCATCCATCCATCCATTCATCTTTCTTTCTTTCTTTCTTTCTTTCTTTCTTTCTTTCTTTCTTTCTTTCTTTCTTTCTATCTATCTTTCTTTCTTTCTATCACCTATCTTTCTATCACCTATCTTTCTATATTCTTTCTTTTTTTCTTTCTTTCTTTTCTTTTGTCTCTATCTCTCCCTTCTCCATCTCTGAGAAGATGGTTCAGTGGATAAATCACTTGCCACATACAGATGACAACTAGAGTTCAGATCCCCAGAACTAAAGTGGTGGGTGGACATAGTATCGCACTTGTAATCGCAGGCTTAGAAGTCAGCATAAACAGGGAGCCCTGAAACAAGCTTCCCAGTGATGAAGGAAGACTATTGGTATAAACCTCAGGCATCCCTCTGAATGCCCCCACACCAGACACATGTAAAGTAAATAAGTAATGCTTAAAAACTCTAATGCTTGCATCTCCATTTAAGTGAATTTCTGCCTTCTTTTCTCATGTAAAATGTATGTCATATGACAACATATTTTATAACTGATTTAGATGGTCTGTATTTACAAATCTAACTATCATTCAAT
The DNA here is from genome assembly GCF_000317375.1 of Microtus ochrogaster. Taxonomy (NCBI): domain Eukaryota; kingdom Metazoa; phylum Chordata; class Mammalia; order Rodentia; family Cricetidae; genus Microtus; species Microtus ochrogaster. The sequence continues at coordinate 89,840,636 of NC_022010.1, forward strand.
GGAGACTCTTCATTGAAGTATTTCTCATATTTCACTGTAATTCTATTCCATTCTGATACAGTCATATCCATTTTATCTTATTTTAATTCTTCTAGAAATAGCAACCTAAGCATACTTAAAGGCAGTCTTGTACTACAGTATTTATTTAATTTTCATTGTTGTTTTCTGTTATCTTGCACTGTTTATTTCTATCCTACCAACACTGACATCACAAACAGAGCTGCTCTTTTTTACATATATTATTTCTCTAGTTTTGCATTTAAAAAAGTTTACATCCCATGGTTTGGTAGAATTAATGAAAGGACCATTCCTTTTTGCCACATTGTTGCAATGATTTAACTTTGCAAATGTTCACTTTGACATTTGCTGTAACATTTATACTTGAGAAAATCCAGATATGCATGTTAATGTTTCTAAAGATGCTTAATGTATTTTTCTCTCTTTGACACTTATTGCTAACTTATGCTAATTTTTAAAATAATTTTTTATCTAGCTTTTATGTAGCTATTTTACAATATGACCTCAACTATTACTGTCTGTAGGAATTCCTAAACTTCCAACATATTTAGTTAAAATTTAGTGTAATATTCAAACTGGAATTTCCACTTTCAAATAAAATCATTTCATTTATCCTCAGTAGTCTAATATATGTGAATTATTTAAATGTTTTGTTCCCTGACATTTCTATTCCTGCTTTTTTCTGTCAGCACATTTATTCTTATCACCTACATTTTGATTTTGAAATGTTGATAAATCATTCAAATCTTTAGCAATGAGTGACCTCAGCTATCTATAAAAAAATGGAGAAATTCCCCCAAATCATCAATCCTACACAAATAACTATATACAACTTAGGAAAGTTGGGGGAGGGAGAGATGGTCTTCCCCAGGGAAGAGCACACCAATTAGTTTTCCAGTGCCAAATAGTCCTGGAAATATACATACAAGTAACATTTATGGACTGAATAGGTTACATGTAGCAATAAAATACATATATATGCTATTTATTATTATGTATATGTATATTTTATGTATAATTTGAAGGAGGGCAGGAAGGCATTCATGAGGGAAAAGATATGGGAGAAATGGTTGTAATTGTATTACAATATCAATAAATATATAAATCAATAAAATAATAAGTTTAATCTTATTATTTGTCCATAATACACACTTAATAAAATATAGTAAAGAATTTTGCAGTGGAGGAACTTTTTTTCTCTGTGAACAAAAATGTGTGCAGACTTAAACATTTCATTTTGCTTACATATCTTCATAATTATGTATAACATAGGAGAGAAGAAAAATTATTATCTCATCAATATGAAATCTAACACCAAGACCAGTGGGAAATTTAACCTGAATATTTTATTTTAAACAATATTTTCTCATTTTACACACTAATCCCAGTTTCCTCTCCCTCCTCTTCTCCCACTCTGCATACCTTCCGCCCACCCCAGCCCCCATCCTCTCCTCAGGGTGAGTAAGGCTTCCCATGGGGAGTCATCAAAGTCTGGCACATCACTCTGAGGCAGGACCAAGGCTCTCCCTCCTGTTTCTACGCTTAGCAAGATATCACTCCAAAGAGAATGAGCTCTAAAAAGCCTGTTCAAGCACTAGGGATAAATCGTGGTCCCATTGTCACTGGCCCCACAGACTGCTCCAGCTACACAACTGTCAACCAAATTCAGAGGGCCTAGTTTGGGCCTAGGCAAGTTACCCCAGTGTCAGTCTGGAGGGGTGAGCTCCCACTAGCTCGGGTCAGCTGTTTCTGTAGGTATCACCGTCATGGTCTCACCACTTTGTTCATATTACTGCTCCTCCCTCTCATCAATGATGCTCTGGAAGCTCGGTCCAGTGCTAGCTGTGGATCTCTGCATCTGCTTCCTTCAGTTACTGAATGAAGGCTCTATGATAACAATTAAGGTAGTCATCAATCTGAATACAGGAGGAGGTCAGTTCACGTACCCTTTCCACTATTGCTTGGGGTCTTAGTTGGGGTCATCCTTGTGGCTGAGATGGGAGAAGGACAGACAGAGAAAGAGCAAGGAAAGAGATATTTTGATTAAGGTAGTCATTATGGGTCTAGCAAGAAACCTGAAACTAGGGAAGTTCCCAAAACACTGTATAATATTAAAATATGTACTGAGATAGTATGACACAAGTAGTTGAGTTATTTATTTGTTTGTTTGTTTATTTGAGAAAGGGTAACTTTTTGTAGCACTGACTGAGCTGAAACTTGCTATATAGCCCACACTGACCTTGAACTCACAGAGATCTATCTGCCTCCGCTGCCTCCCAAGACCTGGGATTAAAGGGGTATACAACCATATGTAGAATAACTATTGATTTTTCAGTTTTGAAAGTAAAGTCCTAGATGTTCATCACAATATTCCCAAGAAAACAAATTGGCTACTTGATGACGTATGAATGGCTTTTTCATAGTCTTGTTCATTTTTGAGATAATATTTTTATTATAACATTTCTTCTTTTCCTTCCCCTGCTCCAAACCTTACTATATACCCTTTCCCCACTTTCCTTCAATTCATGGCTTTAGTTTTCTACAAATGATTTTATGCATAGATGTATATATGCAATTTAAATCCAAATATTTATAAATAGAACCTATTGAATTTATATAATGTTATTTACATGTACAGTTTCTGCTGCCCATTTGGCACTGGACAGGAAATTGGTCTTCCCTGGGGAAGACCACATCTCCTCCTCTCAGTATTACTTGACTGTGATGAAATATTAGTACAAAAATTATATTCCTCATCTCTCTTTTGGGTTACTATCAGGGCCATGAAAAGCAGGTAGCAACTAGTGTTAATATGCCAGCCCACCAGAGGCGTGGTTATCTGATGGAGGATTAATTCTGTCCAGATAAGGTCTGTAGGACTATAGATTCTGAAAGCTGATGCTCACTTTTCCTAAAGCAGCTTGGTTTCTCCCCAGTATCAGCATTGTGCTCTATAATATCATGTAATGTGTATATGTAATTTTATGTTTGTATCTTAATCTTATGGGCATGTATATCTATGAGTAGTCAGGAGGATGAATTTTCATTTAGCTATATAATATTTATATATATATGGACGTGCTTCATAACTGATTCTGTTTGTCCCACAAGGACTATAGAAATTTCAAAGTTTGCCCTGTTCTTTTATTTAATGGATGGCTTCCCCCACCTTGTGAGACCTCCAGTGGGAGAATTTAGTCACGTAGCTAGAAACCTTGGTTCCCACAGCCATATCTCCATTCTGTTCCCTGAGATACATTAGAAGACATCTCGCTACAATTAACTTTCATTTGGCAGGATATAGAGTCAGGAAAGAAGTTTTTCATATAGACTTTGGGATCTTCAAAGATAAAGGGATGTCCAAGTTCAGAGAATTGCCTTTGTTTTGCATGCATATAAACTGAAAACTTTACAAAACAAGAGGAGAGCAACAGAAGCTTAAAGAAACTAATATAAAAGTGTACATAGTAGAGAGTTTATTTTGCTCTCAGATCCTTCTAAGTCCCACCCTTGCTGTGAGCCTTCTTTCTGAACCCTGAGGGGACCCTGGAGCCGGCACTCAGAGGCCCCTGACAGGTTAACATTAGTTGATAACACTGAACTTTAGATTGCTACAATAACTTAATAATAATTTAAGCATTTAAAGGGAAATCAAAAAATGGAATAATTGTGTGTTCAACCAAATTTTAGTATCTGCTTTAAGACCAATAAGCCATTTCCTATTTCTGAAATTAATAGTGTGCTGAGAAAGAATGTGCTTTCATTTTACATGAATCATGATACACATTGGAAGAAATATATGAAAAAAAGGACATGCATGCATTTCACAGTGATTTATACTCTTCTATTTTTGATTACTGGGGGTAATCAAGAGTTGATTGTAGTAAATTACAGCTACCATACACTAAATGACATTTCTCAAGTGTAGCCAGAAAGCGCTTGTGTATTTAAAATAACTACAGTTTTCTTACTTGTGCATATTTTAAAATTTTTAGCAAAGAATAAAAAACATTTCAGGCACTCTACCGACTTCCCCCTCCCTACCGTTCCCTCCAAAAGACACTCCCCCATTTCTCTTCAAGTCAGGAATAACTTCTTACACAATTTAAACAATGAGAGGAAAGGAAGCAGTTTTGTTGTTGCTGCTGTTTAATAGCTATGAAATCCAACTGTGAATTTTGTTGATATGAAGATCAACATGCAGAATGCAAGGAAGAGTTTGATCTCTCAACCTATAAAACCAGAAAGTGGAAGTGTTTTTCTCTGGTTCTTGATTACAGGGCCAGTCATCCAGGAGAGCAAACTTACAGTCATTTTACCGTGCTCTTCTCTTTAAGACAGGGAACACTTTCTGCTGGGCTGTGGTAGGTAGAGTACACATGGAACAGCTCAAATACCTACCACCAGAATTGCCGATTTCCACTTATATGACATGGAATATGGGATTCTCAGGAAGGTGTCGTTCTAGGACATTCCAGTGAAAGAAAGTTTTACAATAGAATAGGTATAATGAATCCCACATATCATAACCAGAGATCAGAACAGGAAAAAGATAAGTTCACTTACAAAAAAAAAAAGATTTAATTTTTAGTTAAATGTCATTAATTCCAAAGTTTTTTGTTTAGAAGTATAATGTTGCTGTATTCTGAACAAGTACTAACAGGTCAGTTTATTTAGGAGTAAAATGATAGTTCACTAAAATTTTAGAGATATTAGAAAGAAAAACATATAGCCGAATTGATACAGATAGATTTTTTATGAACATAATTGCAAATAAACACAAAAGAACAAAAGTTAACTTTCTAACAAACAACTACATCAGACAGTTTCATTAACAACACAATTTAATGTGGTTCCAATAAATATGAAACTCCAAGTATGTTTCTGTTTTAATCACTGCTGTATAAATTATACTTAAGATTTTAATATTGTGAAATAAAAGATTGTTTTTGTTTCTATAGCAAAATATTAAATATTTAAAAATATGGGTCTTTTTTGATTTTTGCCATAAAGTTAACTATTTGGGGATCCTGTTTTGATAAATGATTTTTTTATTTGCTACTGCCTATGTATACTAAAAATTGTATTTTAACTACCTAAATAAACATATATTAACTAATTCTAAAGTTTTCCAAGTTGACTCTTTCTCAGTAAGAATGAAATGATAGTTTCCTATAGCTCAATGTTAGTAGAATTGTCATCCATCCTCTACACAAATTATTGGGCTTCTTGTAGCAAAAATAACTAAGTCGTGATTTAGAAGGACATTTTCTATATACTGTATTGATCGTTTTGAGTCAAATAAGTTTCTTTCTCTTCAGAGAACTTTAAAAGATGAATAGATTAACACGTAGGTCTAATCAAGGCAACTGACACAAGAACAGAAATGATCTTTTATAGTATCTACTTCTTTGTGATGATTCTCATTTGACAGAGAAGCTACACATTCAGACTTCTTATTCACTCTGCTCATTTGACTCTGTGCTATAAAAAGCTTAGAGATGGAATACACTCAGAGTCAATAGTTTTACCAGAGTTTTTGGCATTCTAATTTAAACCAAGAAGAGACTGAAAAGCCAAGCAGTATAGATGTCTTAATATGTTTAGAATTTATATTTGAGAATTTATATTAACTAGAGAAAGACGACAGCATCAAAGATGTGATAGGAAATCACAAGGCATCTTTCAGGCAGAGTTGATGAGTTCCTCCTGTCCTCAGGTGGTGCTCTTTTTGAAATGGTCCACTAAATAAAGTGGCTGGAGTCCTCATGGAACTCTCCTTTGGAAAGTAATCATTGAACACAGTTTAAAACTAAAATTTATGCCTTCTCACTTTGGAACCATGAGGGGTATCTTTCTCTTTTGAGTAAGAATGTAATTTATTTCTGATATGTAGGTACCAATTCATGCAATAATATTCTTTCAAATTTTTATTATTTCAAACTTTATGTCACTAGAACATATGATTCTTCATTTGTCTGAAAAAAAGTCATGTTGTATATGTGTATGTGAGATAGGAAGACAGACAGACAAACAGAGGAATACAGACATAGAAGAGACTTAAGGTTCATGGCAAAGTAAACCATGCAAAACCATCACTTTTAATTTTCTTATGTTTTTCTAGCAATTTACAGGTTCATTCTTCTAATCAGTAAAACAAGAGCTTTACCAAGATTTAAAAAAAAAAAACAAGGCAGGAGCATAAATAGCAGTGAAATTGTAATCTCTACCTTATAGTTTCAAGTCACCATGACTGAATACTTATTAGTCACCAAACTATCTAAGACAGAATTTTGGGCTCTTGAACAAATTCTTTTTTCAGGATGAATATGAATTTTGGATGTTTCATGCAAAGTGAGGTGACTTCTTAATATTACCTACAAATTATTTACACAATAAATTAATAGAAAATGAAAATAAGGGTAGCATATATGGCTACATTAACTGAGGTAGAGAGTTTTGAATTAATTTTGCCATAATATAAATAAGAAGCGAATATTATTATTTTTCTTGCTTCTGAAACCTGGGTTGAGAGCTAAGGAAAGTGTGTATAAACATCTTGACAGTTGTACAGCGCTGTATAAATCATGTTCCTACGAATACTGACAACTGTCTTTTCTGTAAGTCTGCAGAAAAAGCCAGTAGCATTATAATTATCCATCTAGCTAATCTAGCTAACTTAAATTTTACACTAAATTTTAAAATTAAAAAGATGATGTCATTTAGAAATATGATGAGATCCAAAGACTTGAAGAGAAAGCAAAGAAGCTGGAGGAACACTGTCAGTGCTGACCTCTTGGATTGTAGTGCCCCAGAACCCTACAAATGTGAGAACTTCAAAGCATGCTGCAGAGTGAATGCATTTGAGGTGTAAACACATGCCTTGTAGAGGACCAGAGTCTTGCTAAAGAATGTTGCAGAGCAAAGTCAACATCAAATCTGAAACTGGAGCTGTCTAACCCAGAGCTCTACGTCTGGCTTTCCACTGAGCTAGGGTATGTTACATTTGACTATCGGGAAATGTAGACAAAGTGACTGAGCACTGGAATCTGTCTCTTCATTCAGTTACAGTTTTCAGTCACATGCTAAGTCGGGCTCTAGTAAGACTGTTCTTTTAGTTATCACAAAACATTGCTACCTACAAAGAAAAAGCTAAATTTATTATTTTAAAAAGTAGAAGGTTTGGTATAACAATAAGTCTATATTCCCAATAAAGGCTTTATTCTCAGCACCTGGTAAGGTTCAATTTAAACTCTGGAATCTTCCTATGAGAAGACATTATAAATACATGCCAAAAGCTCTCGAGAATCATAAATTAATTTGCATTTATTAATGTATTGTATTCATACTATTTTTTCTGACCTTTTATTCTTCACTATGTAGTAGATACTATGTGTAGATTTTATTTGTGAAATGATGCTCATAACACAATATTAATATTCATTGTTACTAAGTGTGTTTCCCCCAGAATTGATGCTATTATCTATGCTCATCCAAGTAGAAGCTATAAACTGCTTTACTTGCAACCATCATGCATTACTGCATGACTGACAGTGCCTTGGGCAATGAGTATCCTGCATACTGACCAGAGTTCAGGGTCCGATGCCATTGCCACCAAGGGAGATGAATTCTTAGGTATAGACTGTATAAATTCTATACCTATACAGTTTACAAGTAACAATTCTGAATCTGCCACAAAGTGTATCTTAATGTTCTTTTGAAAAATTAGTAAAAATATATTATGTTGAGTATAACTAATGTAGTACTTAATACAAAACTGGCTTTAAAAAGTATGTATGTGCATATGTGTGTACATATGAAGCATGTACTAACAGTTAAGAAGTTAAACTTAAAACCTAAGTTACATGAAGTAGGTGGAAGGAAGATAAGGATTATAGTAAATGTGCATATTAAATGATATAAGCGAGAATGCAAAATTAAGATGGAGGTAACAAAGTTACAGGGCATTTTAAGCTTCTGGGAATTACAAAAAGTAACATGAAGAATTATCTGGGATAATTGCGTGAATAGCCAACCAATCTCTTATTTGACTTAAGGCCCATTCTGTGCGATGGATCCCATTCCTGACATTGCTAGGGTGACTAAGAACCTGAAACTAGAAATCACAGGGACCTAGGATAAAGCCAAATACTATTGTTTTGAGAAAAACAGAAACAAAACAAAAGCCTAGCAATAAAATGACTCCTAATAACATTCTGCTATACTCATAGGTCAGTAAATAACTCGGCCATCATCAGAGATGCTTTTACTTGCAACAGATGAAAACAAATACAGAAACCCACGGTCTGAACATGGTACAGAGAGTGAGAGACCTTCAAACTCTGAACCCTAAATGGAATGCTCTCACCAAATCCCTCACCTCGGGACTCAGTGAACCCTGAGGAAGAGGAGGCAGAAAGAATGTAAGAGCCAAACAGAATCGAGGCCACAAGTAATCCTCCAAATGAGCATGATAGATACACATGCATCCAAAGAGACATGCACACAGCCTGTATCCATAGGGGTTCTACACTAGATGCCCAACAGCAAATGAACTCAAGGGCATTTTTGTAGGTTCCTTGTCTCACAATGTCCTGACAGGTATTTACACAAACAGTTTTAAATTTTATCTTATTGTTTATTTAATTTGTACTTTTTCTTCTCTCTTTTTACCCTAACAGATCCTTTCCATATGTATTATGATTTTCACTTTAATGTTTTTATGAGATTTCTAAGCAAGTGGGATTCTGCATCTATATTTTTCCTTTGCCTTTTCCTTGGCTATTTTCCCTCTATTTGTTTGATTTATGCATTTCTGATGTGTTATTTTTTGTTTTATCTTATTATACTTTCTTTTATTGTTATACCTTAGAATTCTGTTTGCTTTCTAATGAGAAACAGAAACAGGGTGAGCTACGTAGGAAGAAATTTGGGAAGAACTAGGAGGAATAGGGGGAGGGTGAGCTATAATTAGGATATCTTATATGAGACCAAAATCTGTCTTCAAAAAAGAAAAAAGTAACAAATAACAATCATACCTTAAAAAAATAATGATCATGAAATTTTGCTACAGAATAAAGATGGCAAAGTATAAATTTAGGAACAGTGAAATTGATTTCTTACAGAGTTAACAACATTCTTGTCACACAACCAGCAATCCTATTATGATTCACAACCATGGTGCTACTCCAGAAAAGCACATGCAAATGCTGCAATCAAACATATTCACAGTTCATCCTGCCAGGATGAGCAAGGGATATAATAGTCCCTTGAAAAGGTATGTTCTCTACCTCAAGACAGCTGTTTAGACTTGGAATTTATATGCCAGCAAAAGAACAATTAGCCGATGTTCTGACATAATAATGTCCTATGCTTGTAGCAGAAGAATGCTAACTCGGTTTCCTACTAGTCTAAAAGAATCAAGAATAAAAGTCCAATTTGTGAGTTCTATTCCGCTAGAAGCTAGTAAGTGGCAAGAAATGAGAAAGGGCAACTGGCAAGCTGCTGGCGGTGAGGTGGCTACATTTAAGCACACTTCCTGACGATTTTTATTCCAGGGATATAACTACAAACATTTTCTGCAAATCAGAGAAAAAAAAAAAAACTAAAAGCCGCCTGCAGTAGGCAGCCTTGGCTCTGTAACTTACTAAGTAGGAAATTACTGTTTTGGTGAAACGACAAAGACTGTGTATATTTGTTAGACTGCATTTAAAAGAGTAAACTTTCCATTCCATACCATCTGTCTCAGGGGAGAAGACTAAATTCTTTTTATTGCCTTACAGTTCCTCCTGTAGTCATCATTTCATACGGTAAGGCAGCATTCAAGACACAATAAAACTTACCTATTGCAGGAAATTATATCAAAGGTGGAATACTTTCCTCTTGTGCATAAGATTGGAAAAATCTAAATGATTGGCAAACTTCTACTTGAGACAATATGGTGGCAAGTACATTTCTATTTCTCTATGCTACGGACTTCTAAAGCCCTGATTACAAATGCCTTGACATCAGCGGACTCCTGCTTTCAATTTTCAGCAGATGATTATCACCATCAATATTTATAGACCTTGTTTTGTTTCCTTGGCTCCTATGCTAGATGCATAAATTTCTACTTACTTCCTAGTCTCAAAACTGCATATATGTGTGTATGTGTGTGTGGTATGTGGTCCCAATTTCTGTGTTTTGTTATTTGCAGTATTGCCATAGTTTAGTCATTTGGCAATTAATTTTTATTATTTGAGATAGAGATGGAAAATTTGATTCCTTTATTCAGACACTGAATTACCATATAGTAAATAAGGTTCTGAAAAATAAGGCCATAAAGTTTATTAATAAGTATCTGTTAAGAGCTTTAAAAGAAAATCATTCTCATAGTTCTAAACCTTAAGTCATCACCCTCAAGTAAACGGAACTTTGATACATCCTCTGCTTGTGTAGATGTGTAGATTTTTATGATCTTTCCTTAGTCTACAAAGTCTCTTAAAAATAGTTTCTAGGACAACTAAAAATGAGATCCTGATAGTACAGATTTCATTTAGCATCAAATGAGTCATTCAATTAGAGACCCTGGAAGGTCCCTGCATTCCTCAAAATTTTTTGCTTTTAGACTTATAAAAAGCAGAATTCATTTTGGGACCCGTTGAACTATCTTGATCCATGCATTGAGAAATGTTGTTTGTACAAATATAGATTGACTACCCCTTATCTAATATTCCTGGGTATTTCATATCTGGAAATTTTTTCGATATAGTGGTATTTGTATATACATTAGCTTTCTTGTGGGTGGTACCCAATTCCAAGCCCCAAATTCATTTAAACTTCTTATATGTATAGCCTGAAGGCAATTTTATACAATATTTCCAGTGTGCCAGTATGCTGACTTTGGCATGCACTAAAAGCTCATGTGTGGAACCGTCCACATTTGATATAATGTCAGCACCTGATCACTTTGCTTGAGGAGCACTCCAGACTGAAGAATTTCAGTATAGAGAAACTTTTGAATGTCTTATTAAAATATAAGTTCTTAGAGGAAAGCTTTATAAACTCCAAGCAATAAGGGTTTAGTTCATCCCCCACCACCATGTAGTGGTGTAGAGCAATCCCTACAAAGACTGGGAAACAATGGTTATGTTCTTACATAAGAGCAAGAAAGGACACTTGAAGGTCTTGGCCTCACCTGGTCATTCAGAGTGCCAAAGTTAGCCCATTTCACCTAAGTGAGATAAAATAGTTGAATACGAATACCAAGGAACTGAACCAAACCTCCCTCCAGACCTGTCCACGATTTCCCAGGGGCTGTATGCTTTCCCTACTTGCTGTTATCATTGCTATTCTATGGACACATTTTGAAGCCCATCTGTCACCATCACGATGTAGTTTGCACATATCTGAAAGTGAACTCTGGTATATCAAGGGAAATGCATCATTTTATTTATTGAATTTCATACATTAATGATAAAATTCTAAGGAATCAGAGTTATAGATCAATGCAAGCATTTAGGAATTTAGGAAGATTCTTCCTATAGGTCTCAAGCCTTAAAAAAAAAAACCTGTTTTTTTTTTCTTCTCACCCAGAGATAGAGAGCCCTGGCGTTTGGCATTCACTACCTGTGGGTGAAGTGCTATGTAGTAGATTCATGATTCCCCACACTAAAGCTAATGTGTCTAATCCAGTTTGTCCATTTTGACAAAAAAAGCTGCTATTCTGTGTGAACATGGTGTCAGACCACCATTATTCCCCAAGTCACGGGTGAAGTCTAAGTCACCGGTGGTCCAAGTGTAGTCAAATACAAGTAACCATCCTATCAAAAAATTTCTAAATCAGAGACATATCAATATATCACACTGATCGACTAAGTGCCAAATTATGGAAATACCTGCTCACATTTCTTTCAGATCAGTATTTTTGAGTTATCCTGGGGGATTGTCTCTAGGAAACGGTGGGGTCACACCGCCTCATTTTCTCTCTCCTTTTTTCTGTCCCTAGGAGCATGAGCAGCTCACCTATTCCTCCACGAGGTCCAAGGCCCCCAGTGTCATCATCACAGGTCTCAAGCCATCCACCAAGTACATATTTCATATCCGAGTGAGGACTGCAGCAGGATACAGTGGCTACAGTCAGAAGTTTGAATTTGAAACAGGAGATGAAAGTAAGTTTCACTAAAGGATATGAAGTAAGATGGTCATTTAGGACTATTCCAGTTGACCTGACAATTCAAAACCAGGTTTCCAAATTTTTAAAACCCTTTCCAAATGGGATTCAGTTCATATAAATACTCATGTACTCATTTGAGTTATTGCTTTGATGCTAATTAGTAAATACCTCCTTAAATGTCTTGCTCTCAATCATGGGTCACAACTATGTCCCTTTATACGAAATGTATCACACATGCTATTACACAGCATCTGAATGGATGGTGTGAGTCTCATTGTTTACCAGTACTGGCATTGTAATATAGCACTAATGAAAACTGGGAAGAGATCAGGCCTCAAAAGAATGGTCTCAGCAATCAGTTCAAAATATGCACATTTGGCTTGTTGTCCCAGATCGATAAAAACAGTGGTCAGGAGACATATTTCACCAAGGTGTACATTACAAGATTAAATATAGATGCATAGTCTTTATGATAAACTTGTATCATTTCCACGGGCTCAGCATATGGAAAACCAAAACCTGAGTGAAGGGGGTGAAGCTCTTCTTCATTCTAAACCCAGACATGCAAGTGAATACAGAGCTCCGTAACTGTTTCATCTTTGTACGGTGCTAGAAAGGGGCCAACATTACCAATCATGTCTAGTCACTGCAGCCACTGTTGAAGCTCTGCCTGAGGTCTCAGCACCCAGTTCTTTTCCTGTTCTATACTGACTCCTGTTTTCAGAAATAATCCTGCTTCACCCTCCCAGCTCTAGAAGCCTTCTTGACCCCTCTGTTCAGAATCAAAGACATTTATACCTTCTTGGCACCCTGTGATTGTACATGCCACCAATCCATTATTTTTAATTCAAATTTACATTTTCTTCCCAGATATATAGATGGTAATCTATGAGAATATAAATGGACACAGCTCTTCAATTTGCTTTTGTATCCTTGGAGCCTCACACAGAGCATGGGTGCTTTAAATGTTCTATATAATATTGTTGGGCAGAGTAAATATGACAATTTTTATGTCTGAGTATGCAACTGTCAGTTAATGAAGAGCCGTTCATCCTTATCTTAGAAAAATTTTAGAATTGATATTGAGTACAATTTTTACATCAGACCTCATTTTTCTCATGTGACTAGATTCTAAATTTATTCTAAGTATATTTCCTTTAGTGAATTTTCCTGAGAGTGCATTTGTAACTTAACAATCCAATACTCATATATGTGCTTTGAAAACGTAGATGAATTATTTCTATTATGAAATAAAGAGAACTCACTATTTGTTAACTTTTCTTAGCTTTGCAGTAAATATTGGTCAATATCAATACCTATAAATATAGACGCAGTGGGGCGGTAGTGGCGCACACCTTTAATCAAAGCACTTAGATGGCAGAGGCAGGTGGATCTCTGTGTGTTAGCCAGCCTGGTCTACAGAGCGAGTTCCAGGACTGGCTCCATAGCTACTGAAAAACCCTGTCTCAAATATAAAATAAAAAAGAATAAAATAAAATAACAAATAAATATAAGTAAAAAGAAAACCTTCAGCCCACAAAAGACAGTGCCCTTTGCTTTATTATTTAGGCTACACATGACAAGTGGTTAGAGGAAAATGGTCGACAGGATGTGGCAGGAACACATTTTCGGATAAATTTAAATTGATTTCATTGCATAACTATATTTGGTGATTGATAAAATGTTTTCTTAATCACTTCAATGACTATCACAATATTAAACACCCACATCCTAGGTTTACTTTTTATTTTTATTGATTAATTTTATCTTTCTCTTAATTTTTTTTGTGGGGGGGGGGGCTTCCAAGACAGGGTTTCTCTGTGTAGCTTTGGAGCCTGTCCTGGAACTCACTCTTATAGACAAGGCTGGCCTCGAACTCACAGAGATTTGCCTGCCTCTGTCTCCTGAGTGTTGGGATTAAAGATTTCTGCCACCATTGCCTGGCTTTAAAATATGTTTTATTCTGTGCTGGAGTTTGCATTTGGTCATATAAAGGAAGAGTACATACCCTGAAGTCACTAAAGATACACTGGAAATCTTGAATGGGACCAGCCTAACTCCAGGCATGGGCACGATTCTACATTGAGCAATTTACACAAATTATTTCCTTTAATTCTAACAGCACTATGCCTCTTTTTAGAAACATAATTAGCTGCATCCATAATTGTATACTAGAGAGTGGAGGTAATGGATGAAAGCCCCAGAACTGGCTAACAATGGCTTTAGAAGACAGTGAACACTCCGTTTTCAGTAGGAAAGTGACTTTGATTAGACTCTTGGAAAGATAAAGTATCTGTGAAGAATCTGAAAAATATGTTTGTCTAAATCTGTGTTCAGAAATATGTAATGGTTCCTAAGTCAATTACAGCAAAAGGAAAAAGCATATAAAGGCTCATTTTTATTAGACTGGCTCTAAATTTCATTTTAAAGCATATTTTTTATACCCAGAAGAGAATTCCATTTAATAATGTCTTAGTAGGATGGGGGCGGGTTTGCCATAATTCTCTAATATGATGATATGCACCCCAGTTGATAACATCTGTCTTTTCCTGTTCATATTCTCCTAGCTCACGTGTAAATTTTTATGGCTTTTGTTTCTGAAGTAGTATATGAACTATTATAATGTCAGTTTTATTACTAAGTACTCCCTTGTGTCTTCCATTTAATTAACTCACTTTATAATACACTCATAGAGAATGGGTAGGGGCTGTTTGATTAGGCTCTCTCTCAACTGATGGCCTACTTCAAATTGTTTAAAGTAGAACAGATTACTCTTCTGTTCTCTTCTGCTATATGTATTTTACTTTGTTAAGTAAACTATTGTTTACTTTCTAAGAAAACAATAAAATAAATAATAAATTAATTCTTTTCCAAAATTATAATGATGTTCTTTTTCTTTTTTTTCTTCGGGACTGGGTTTCTCTGTAGTTTTGGAGCCTGTTCTGGAAATAGCTCTTGTAGACCAGGCTGGCCTCAAATTACAGATAACTGCCTGCCTATGCCTCCCAATTGCTGAGACTAAAGGTTTGTGCCACTACTGCCAGCCTATAATGATGTTCTTAACCACTAACATCTACCATACTCTAAATGATGGTGATATTCAAAGCATATTTATAGTAATATCTCCTAAACTTCGGAGCCAGTGCCTTCACTTACTTACTTTTTCATTCATTCATTCATTCATTCATTCATTCATTCATTTACTATTGCATCACTAGAATTAAATGGAAGAAAGTAGTTAACAAATATAAAGATTATTAACTATGATTTTAGACTATAAAAACAACTTACATGAACTAGATTGGTAGCTTTCTTTTTCTTCTATAGAATAACATTATTGCATATGTATACATGGAGATATATATTGTTGGTAGATTAATAATAAATATTGATTTATAAGTATGTATCCACTTAGTTGCTAGCAGAGTACCATATTATTTCTTTTTACATTTAATGCTAAGCAATGTACCAAGCAAATATTTACACATTGTGACCACTAACAGCCTTTATTGGTTGCCAATTTTATGCTGGACTTTTTAAGTATGATGTTTGATCCCTTTCCATTTTGTTAGAATAAAATAAACAAAGCTAGAACATTTTAAAAAATAATTGTAAGAAAATAAGGGTTAGAATATTTTATGTGGACATTCTTAAAAGACACACAGAAACATATGGATGCTAATAACTTTTTTCAAAATTAAAATAAATTGATATAATACTCCAAAATATCAATAACAAGCAATATTCCACTAGCTAGTCAAGTGTACTTTGTTCTGGCTGAGAGGAATGAATTTTCAGAAAATGTTAATTGCTTCAAGCTTATTATTTATGTCCTTTTAGTCAGAATTTTGAATTGATGAAAATTAAAATAAAAATTATATCACCAATATTTTCTATATCCTTAACACTGCTTTAATATATTTCATATGTTGTAAGATAATAATTTGTTAAAATTATACATATTTTAAAAGGAACAAATATTTTTAAAGATTATGAAATCAAACACTTATTTTGTTTAAATCACTGTCTATATTAATTTTACATTCACATCATTTTAAAGGCATAAGATACAACTGTATATGTGCATATTAAACACAAAATAAGATAGATTATATTTATATTGAATTTTTTGCACTGTAGAAATAATGTTCAAGCTATCCAATGGGAGCAGAATCTATAGTTAAACCCCCACATTATTAGAAAATTGGAGCCCTAATGTAATGATTGGCCATTTAATTCTTTTCTTACTCTGGTTATTATCCAGGTGACCTGAGAGCCAATACAATATGTTTCCCTGCAAGCATCGGTTATAGCTTGCATTTTTGCATTGTGTAAATTTAGGTTTCACCTGTAGGCTACGTACACAGTTTGCATCACAAAAGCCACATCTGTCAGCAATTTTAGATGTATAGTAATTGAGTCTCAATGACTGACTGGTTTTATATATCATGAGAAAAATCACAGAAAAACCATCATGATCAGCATTAACAAACTAAGACATAAATCACAGTAATTTTTAAATCTTCTCTTAAACATTTATACCAAAAATGGAATATATATATCTGAATGAATGAACTTAATCACTAAGTATTTTGAAAACATCTGTAAAAATTAGCTAGTTTAATGAGATCTGATTAGAATCAATTGGTTCATTTGAACAAGGTGCTGATGAGAGGGATCCTAAATGAGAAGATCTAAGATTGCCTTTAGTTCTTTCTTCCCTAATGCATTCTTCATTTGCTAGAACAACTTATTTTTCTATACTCCTTTTTTTTCGAATCAACTCCTAAATTATTGGTTATTAAGTGGTCATATTTTATTAAATAAAATATGAATGTCTCAACAAGTAGTAATCTCCCTTCAAATCAAATCTCGGTGGACATCATTTCTATTTCTCTTTGCTAATGTGAACTCTGTGAAAGTAGGATTGCTTACACACTTCAAACACAAAGTTTTGATAATGTCACCATATCTCAGATTCTTCCAATACTTCCAACTGAAACATTCAGAACTTATGTTACATTATGAACTTCAGACTTAAACTGAATAGCTTCCCTATTTCTTGACATAATCTGGATGAGCAAGAAACTATCTCTTTTGTTTTGAGAGATTAAATTTATTTTTGAAACCTCTATTCCATTCGATTCAGTCTGCTAGTTCAAACACAATTGTACTGCTTCAGTTGCCTAGAATGAAATTAGCTACATCATTATTAACAGCAGCCAGAAACCTGGAATGATTATTAATGGTGGAGCATGAAGCAGAAAGAAGACCAACTGACCCTGGTGGAACAATAAAGACGTTAATTAATCAACTAGAGGGTATATTTCATATTTATGAGTCTACTCAGAAGAGGACAAATTCCATGGTATAAAACATTAATTTGGAATGATCTCCAATCAATAGTGTACTTTCTGAGTTGGCAGCTATAACTACGTAAAGACAAAAGTCAGTGGGAAAGACTTTCCTAGCATTGGGTTTTCAGAATACAAACTAGTCTGTCCTATGAAGTAATGAAGGTTCTTGATAACAAGAATGATCACAAAAGGTAGAACGTCTCTTATTTGCTAGGTGATAAAGAAACTTCCTGACTTATTTAGGATGTTGAGACTGACGTCTAATATAGTGTCTGCCACTGAAACTACACAATATAGTATTCATTGAGTTCTAATTATTTTTCAAGCGCTTTTCTTTTTTCTGGATAATAACATGTTTATAGCCTTTATAAAGGATGCTATTATCTTGTCATTTATATGGATTAAAACCGGAAAAATGTACACCAGTCCATTTATTTTCTATAGGGAGCAAGTGGTAGAATGAGCAGGTAGTAACATCAAGCCCATTATGCCAATGCTTGAAACCAAGACAGACATATGCTGTTTTTTTTTCTTGTTCAGTCAGCATATTTTTTTTTCTTTCTATCATTCCTTTGCATTTTCAACATGATTTGTTTTTATTTGCTCTTTTTCTTTACCTCCCCTTAATTGTTTATATTCCTCTGTAGGCAAATTTGAATGTAAACACAGATGTTTAGGAGATTATAATATTTATAAATCATCAAGCATGTAGTTAAAAGAGTTATGAGGTGTTTTCATTCAGTTTTCTGTATTTGTGTATGCTTACGTACCATGAGATAGATTGACTATCTTAATATGAAAAATATTAGTGATTATAAGCAGCAGATCACGTATCAGGTAACGGCCCACATTGCACTTCACAGAATATTGTTGTCTTGCTGTATTATCCCAGG
This sequence comes from Microtus ochrogaster, assembly GCF_000317375.1. NCBI lineage: Eukaryota > Metazoa > Chordata > Mammalia > Rodentia > Cricetidae > Microtus > Microtus ochrogaster. Next base: position 89,859,058 of record NC_022010.1, read on the forward strand.
ATAGAAGAGCAGGGTGGGTAATCTTTCTTGGACCCTTTGATTTCTCTCTCCCTCCAGACCTGACCTATTGAAGGAGGCGCTAATCACATTATGATGAGGCTTACTACCTAATCACCTTCTAATGTTTTCACCTTTGGGGTTAGGATTTACCATCAAAGTTTAAGGAGAAACAGGGACATTCAGGTCATGGTAGTCCACGTTTTTCCTGTCTGAATTTTGTTCCCAATGCAGTTAAAACTCAGAGAGGTAAAATAAAGCACGATTAATAAAAACTCAGAGACAGAAATTGGGGTTCAACCTAAAGACCAGAAAAGCAAAGCAGCTATCTTACCTCTTCCTCAGTACGATATGTGGATCGTTACCTCCAGCAATCTCAGAATGAGACTGTGACTGAGAGCTGTCTCCTCCCATTTTATCAGCCTCTCTAGGGCTGGAATTAAAGATGCTCACCAATAGGATTAAAGTCATGCACAGTCCGCTTTCTATGGCAAACTAGTGTGGCTACTTGGATTAAACGTGTGTACTACCACTACCTGGTCTGTAAGGCTGACTAGTGGGGCTGTTTTATTCTCAGATCTTCAGACAAGCTTTATTTATTAAAATGCAAATGAAATGTCAAAATAAATAAATACATACATACATACATACATACATACATACATACATACGTACATGGGCTGGAAAGGAAATCATTAACAATTAACAGATACTTAGAAGTTGTAAACCACACATTTTCAAGTACAGTGTTAGAATCTGATTCATACATAAAAGCAAAGTAGCAAATATGTGAATCTACTAAGAGAGACTTTAGATAGAAATATATATATGTGTATATGTAAAACCGTAATTCATGTAGTAGCCATCACAGTTTGACTAAAAGTTGTTTTCTATACATGGAGGCGGGGGGGGTGTCATTTCTTCTGCTTCTTTATTTTGTGTAGGTGTGTGTGTGTGTGTGTGTGTGTGTGTACACGTGCACGTGTTTTCTGCCAATTTCAATTAAACAGCACAATATCAACTCTGTATTCTCTATGATGTTTATTAGGGTTTTGGGGAGTTTTCATTTGTAACAGATATACAGACACTCTAATCAACATTTCTATATTTTCTGTTTTCATTTTTATACCTCGTGTGCTGCTTTTCATGAATCTGGCAAAGAAGTCATTGTGTGAGTGAAAAAAAGGACTAGTATTACTCTGTAAATACTCAAAGAACACATTATAGGTTATTTCAAGTTACATACATTTTGTCATTCTCCATACGTGTTTTTAGTATGCAATGTTATTTGTCACTTGTCTACATATCTAAAGAGGAAGACAGTGGTAGGGAGCATCAGGAAACTCGCCTGGCAGTCGTGTTAAAGACTCAGTAACGCAGCTCTTCACGTCATTCACTACATCTGACTTTAATTTGACTTTGATTTGAGATGAATTTTTCTCCTCCAGCCATCATATAAATTGTCTAAATTTTTCTGTCAAAGTTTATTTGATCATAAACCATTATATTTTTCTAGGGAACAAAAATCCTCTGAAGAAATGTCCAATTTCTCCAAATTTAATGGAAAAAAGCATATTCTCGGTATAATATTTGAAGATTTGGAACCATTCTTCAGCATATAAGAGTCTGCTTTTTCGGTTACGTGTTTTGAAGTGTCTTTTTTAATTCCGCAGCTTAATTGTTACAAAAACATCAAGGGCAAAATGATAAAATGCTAATTTCTCATAATGACCACAGGGAAGCCATCACAGAGCTACGACTGCCATACATCTGAATTGTAATTACCTGTCACCTCCACAGAGACAGGATTACCAGTAGACTACAGAAAGGGAAGGGAGGAGAATGTTGACAATGGCAGTTATGGGACAGTGTTTGAAGGCATGAGGGGAGTTCCCTGCTCTGAAGTGACACATCACTTGGTGCCCACGTGAACAGACTGCAATGACAAGACACACGAGGTTTCTTTCAGCATTTCCCCCCTGTTGAGTTTAACCCATGCAATAGTTCATCATTTCTTAGAACTGTAAAATTTGAGTTGAATGAAATGATTAACATTTTTAGAATAGGTTAGAGATATGTTATTTAAAATACATGTGTTAATTATCATACCCATGGGGCTGGAGAGATGGCTCAGAGGTTAGGAGCATTGCCTGCTCTTCCAAAGGTCCTGAGTTCAATTCCCAGCAACCACATGGTGGCTCACAACCATCTATAATGGGGTCTGGTGCCCTCTTCTGGCCTACAGGCATACACACAGACAGAATATTGTATACATAATATATAAATAAAAATAAATAAATATTTTAAAAAAATTATCATACCCATGTCAAAATTTAAAGGCAAGCTAAAGTTTAAACACTCTAAACATTCTTAGCACTACTCAGAAGTAAAGTTAATACAATCTATTTTGATCCATTTTTAAAAATATATCAACCCAAAGCAAAGAGTCCAAATTTTACATTTGTCTGGCTATGAAGGTACAATACTGAATGGCAAATTTTTTAAAATAAATCAGAAAGAGCTCCACAGAGGCATGTGTGAAGAATTAAGAAGCATCCTAAATGTTTGCTACACTTTACTTTTCCAAGGCATTTCAGTGTAATTTATGTGATCTCATTTGGCAAAATCACAGAAGCCATGTAAAGGATTTAGCTGCATGTGCACAAATTCACTTTGTATCTGTAAACACATTACTGCACTATAAAGTAAGGCTAGTAGCAAAGAATGCCCACCTTGCTTCCAGAATGGAAACAGCTGATATGTAGCAAAATGAATTGCTTACTCTCCTATGTTTTTGGAAAATTAAGTACCCATTTAAAACTTGTCTTGAACTATAGTTATTTCTGTATCTTCTATTGGCTGAATACATAACCAGGAATCACCTTAAATGAATTTTAACCATTTCAGCAGAGTAAATAATTGTGAAATGCTATAATATTACTTAGTAAGCTAGAACGTATAGAATACATCTATTTTGTCCTCATTGTACCTTCTATTTTCATACTGGGATTAAAGAATAAAATGGGGAGTACTCTAAATACCACTCTGTAAATTATCCTGGAAAGTTAAAAACCTGGAAATTTGATATATTTTATTCTTAAATTTAATAGAATGAGGCCCCAAAGTAAAAAAAAAAAACATCAGACAAAAAAAAATTATAGTAGGTAGAATATTTACTTGGTCTATATATTATTTCACCACTTGATGCAATTAAAACAGATCAAAAGGTAGCCAGCCTAAATAAGTGAGGTAGGTACTGAAATATCAAAGATCAAATGGATGAACTTGTTCCCTGTTTTCACAAATTCCATTGATAAAGTCAGAGAATTAAATATATTACAAAGCATAGAACAAAGAAAAAGGAGCAAAGAGAAAGAAATGCAAACACACGTGCCTAGGGAGGCTTAGAAAGGAAGATATATCCTACAGAAGACTTCAAGTTAAGTAAAACTTGACCTTGAAATTGACGATGTGATTGATTGTATGAATGGATTAGCATACACATAAGGGCAAAGCCTTCATCCTTTAAAGGTCCCATCTGATCCCGTTTCTTTATATCTCATAATGAGAATTGAATGTCAGCATGAGTTTAAAGGAGACAATCTCTACCCAAACAATAGCCACAAAACTAATTTAGGAGTCAGCACTCCCTTTTAATATGCCCCTCTGATTCTGGTAACTTGCTGTAACAACCTTATGAGTAAGTACAATCTGAGCTTAGTAGTGGTTAAGGTGATTTATGGGTACATACAAGAAACACAAGAAATGGTCAATACTGTGCTTTATCTTACTTTTGAGGCTAAAATTTCTTTGTTTACTATTTCTTTTCCACCCATCTGTAGTTTGAAGATAGGCAAGTTCTCCAGGGCAAGCTTCCCATAAGTATATGATCTAGAACCAAAGTTAACACATCTAATAATTTCTTTACTTTCATTTTATCCACACTAAAAATAAACCTTTCCAAATATCATTTTATTGTCATCCAATAGCTGCCATCACTTTCCACTTCCCTAGAGACAATTTTAGCTTTCAGAATTCACATACTGAAAGTGCCTGAACCTTGGGAATTATCTATTTAAATTCTAACTCATGCTTGCTCTCCGCCAGCATTCAAGCCTGCATATCTCTGCTTGACAGTTCATATTGGTTTCTGGAATTTCAAGGCACACTGAATTATGGCCTTCTCAACAAAGCCTCCTGAGAAAAGTAGAGCAAAGGCACCTTATGTCAAACCTGCTACGAAAGTGTTCAGTTGCAGGAATCTTAGAAATTAAGTTATCTGGGAGACTTCATGAATCTAGATGGAAGAGAGGAAATGGAGATGTGTTAGCAAAGCAAAGGTAGACAATAACATCACACAACATGTCACTGGCTTGTCTTGAGTAAGTTACATGGCTGTATATTGTAACTGGTGAAGACAGAATGAAGCATTCCATTGATTAGAGAGCATAAGACATAGTCTCTTTGCTCATGAAGACTAAACTTTATAGACTTTAGTTTCATTTTAATCAAATTTTTGAAAATGTGCTGTGATAAATTCCTTTGCTTTAAAAATGGGAAATTACAGCAAAGCAATTTAAGTTCTGCACCAGATGACTCTGGATGAGGCACCGAACGTTCCAAGTTTTTCGTTGTTTACTTGCTTGCTTGCTTTTTAGCGATTGAGACATAAAGCATCAATTTAACCAGTTTAATCTTTTGTTTCATTCTGAAAATCTAGTACTTACTCATGTGTTGTAGAGTCACCTACAGAACTCTGTTTTCTTTAGATTACACTTTATATTTAAGTATTCTTTACATGATGGAGCTATCACAGAAAAAGTCAAGAATCTTGTTTTTCTGGAGCTTGCATTCTCAAGGGCAGAGAGATACACTGAATAAATAATAAAAAAAAGTTTCAGGTGATTAAGAACTATGGAATGCTGTAGAGAGTCCCCATCTAAATCCAAGTACCCAAATACTTACTCTCTCTGCTGTTGGGAGCCTTCATGAGAATTCGTCAAGCATTTCCGACAGCCTAAAGAAGCTGCATGCCACAGGATCGTGTGAGTTCCGTAACCCCAGAACAGACAGAATCCAAGACTGCTAAATGTAAGTTACAAAGACACCATGACTTCAGTGAAGTACAATTGTGAAGAGAAGCCTCAGCTCCAGAACCTCTTGACATTTGCTATGGCTTTTGTTGCTTCCACATGGCAGATTCACTGTAAGATTGATTCCTTTCTGCTCCGCTTACTCCCCCTTACCTCCAGTTCTCTATAACCCTATCAAATGCAAGGCTCCTATGCCAGTTCACAGTAAATGTGACCTGAGATAATTAATGAAAGGTTTTCTGAGAAATAGCAAAGTTGAGAAGCAATATAAGGAGTGCTGACTTTCTGCATGTGAACAGTACTCTGCAGCCCAGCACATACCTTTTGATCATTAAGTGTCCACTGTCACTATCGTCATAAGTGCTACTGTAAGAGAGGCATCTTGTGAAAACCTCATGGAGAAACTTGCTTCATAAAGAAGACATAAAATATATAGAAACCCAGAAAGAGATAAGGCAAATTTTCATAGTAACAACAGATCCATACACTTCTGTTTGGTAGATATTTCACAGATAAACAGATCCATAAATAGGAGAACTGGAGGGAGGTTTTATACGTACTTTTTAAAATATATATTTTGTACTTGGATTTAAATTCCCATTGTTTAAATTTTGATGCTAGACTCTTTAAATACCAGAGTTGGTTGTGTTGTTCTATGCCTTAGCATCCACATGTGGAAAATGGGATTGAGAATTCTACCTAATTTATAGTGTTCTTGTCAGCATTGATGCTTTCGTAGAATATCTAATACTCAGTGGTTAGCTAACAGCAAACGTTGATTAATTACTGTTTCTACCTCTAAAACCCCATTCTAACAACAATATTGTATTAAAAAAAACAAAACAATCTTCTGTATCTTTTTGTTTGTAGACACCAATAGAAGAGTAGTCAAATCACTTTCTTCATTTTTCCCTTTGGTGCTTATTTTCAATAGCCCATCATGACTGTTTGGATGTTAGACTTTCTTTAAATTTTATGGCTGAGATATTAAAATTAATGGAATTACCAAGATGTTTTGAGTTTAAGTACTCTGAAACATTCAACTAATGAGGCTCCATACTTCAACTTCTAAAAGTTTCGGGTTTTGCAAGCATAGGAAGTAATCTACCAAGGAGAGTATACCACACCTATGTCAATATTATAATTTAATGAACCAAAGCCACTGTTTCTATTACATCTATGGTGTGATACTGTTGTCAGATTGACAGGATATAGAATCAACTGTATTATAAGTTAGGTGTATCCTTTGGTTATTACCTTGATTTAGATTAATTAATATGGGAGGATACATCTTAACTGTGGACCCAATCACTCCTAGGTAGGAATCCTGGTCTGTCTAATAGTGGAGAAAAAGAGCCAAACATGTATGCATCATAGCTTTTCTTCTTTGGCCTGACATTATTTCAAACTCCTCCCATCATGACCTTCCCACCATGATGCTCTCTACTTTGAAACTGTGAACTAAGCAAAGCAAACCCTTTCTCCATTGAGTTGGTTTATTCTAAATATTTTATCACAACGAGAGAAAAAGCTAAAGCATATGATAAGCAGATTATTTAAGGTTTGGGCTGTTTTTGTTTCACATAGCACAGTTTTAAAACATCAAACTAGACTATTTGTACCTAGGATTTGGTTCAGTCATGTCTATGCATATAACCACGGGCAGCTTCAGTGGTCTGTGACCCAGTTTAGCTCTCCCTCTGGAACTCACTGTGTATCCCAGATGGGCTTCTCATGCCAACCCACTGCCTCTATACATAGCACTACCTCTTTCTCAGGTGAGTGCTGTGAAGATGATATAAGCTGATATGTGTGGTGTGTTTAGAAGTATGGATGCTATTAATAGCTACACTAAAAGCATTTGTTATTGTACTCATAAAAATTGTCCCTCGTCTGAGACAGATCCCTTCATTGAATGTATGATAATTCTGTAGGACTATTGTGAGCTGTGAATCACCTTATATTCATCTTCATAAAAGAGGAAAGAGAAATATAAAGCAAAGATGAATATAATTCTGGCAAGAGATCTTCCTTTGGGCACTCATTGTGAAATCTCCTTCAAGTTGGAATGAACACCTATATACCTGGCAGTTTTACATTGCTGTACACACTACTCAGAACTTGTAGTTTATAAATAGCAGAATTTTTAAATGGCTCGAATTTCTAGAGGTAAACAAAGTTTATTGTCTACTTCTGCATGGCATCTGCTGAGGGCCTTTATGCTGCACTATAACTAGGCAAAGAACAACACATAGTCAGATAGAACTAGAATTCTAGCTCTACATGCTTCTTTCTCTCCATATAAACCATTCAGAAGATGTGCGATCCCAATGGGTTCAGGATCACACTCAAGCCTCACTGCCTCAGAATGACTCGAATGCCATTCCCATTTGAAGATGAAGGTTGACTTTGCAATACTCAGACTTCCAGGGGAAACAGTCAAGTCTTGAAAGGAGCAAAATGACTTACTGCAATTAAAAAATTCCACAGCCATATAATTGATTTCCTTAAACAGGGACGAGCAAATGAAAGAACAGTACAGCTAGCCATATGTTGAAAATTGTAGTTGTTCAAGAGGTATTAGCTGTGCTGTTCCTTTTTGGACACAGTAGCTTGTTTGAAGGATTTTCCTTTTACAAATGTTAGACAGGCAGTTCAGAGGATGTTTGAACTTTCAGGAAATCACATTTTTTAACATTACATAATGACCAAAAAGAACTCAGCTCCATTTTTTACCAAATTAGTCTGTCACCTGGCAGACAACAAGAATACCAAATGGCAATGCACCCAGAAGACATGGGTTACTTAATTACCTTCAGCATATTTTGTCCTTACTGTCATGTTCTTTATTGCAATTCTCAGTGCTCTCTGAATCCCTCTAAACCATTAGCAGCTAACTCCGATCCATTAGGGACCCACTTCTCACTATTTGTATTTATCCATCTTAGAAACTGCCGTTTTTATAACCACCTAGCTGTCTTTTTGTCATTTTTTTTCTCACTCTTTCTACTTAAATGCCCACAGGGATAGTAGATTCCTAACTGTATTAAACAAGTTCGTGCAGTAAAGATACCCAATGTAGCACATATGGTGATTTTTTTTAAAAGCTGTGTATCTTTAGAATTGTTTCTGACTTAATTTCAGCAATATTTTAAATCTTATAATATATTATATAAACATATTTATGTATTTCAAATACATATATTTATATGTAAATATATATATGTGATCATCAATCTATCTAATGATGATCAGATAAAATCAGATTTTTATCCTACCCTTGAGACAGGGCAAGTAATATCAACCCAGTGAGCTTTCATTAAAAAAAACAATCAGAGTGAAAACAAAGCTAAACACTACTATTTATCCACCTGTTAACTCAATCGGGGAATGAATAGGTTCTATGCATAAGAGCTTGATGGACTGTTTCAACTTTGCAATCATGAGTGGCTTCTAGAAATTTCCAGAGCCCAGGGATATTTATACACAAAGAGATAAGGAGCATTTCCAGGTGGCTTATAACTAGGAAGATCCAGAGGGGAGTATCAGATGCTTCTGATAAGCTGTACTTGTTAATGGAGAGATCAGGACAGCAAAATCTGGCTTGGAAAAATCATGAAACTGGCAGAGAAATGAACTAGAAAAAAAAATCATCCTGAGTGAGGTAACCCAGACCCAGAAAGACAAGTATTGTGTATATTTACTTAAATGTGGATATTAGCTGTTTGGATAATGAAGACCAAGCTACAGTCCATAGAACAAGTTAGGTATAGATTAAGAGGCTAGAGAACAGATCAACATTCATAGGAAGAGAAACAGAATAGATTGTTACTGATGGATGTGTGGCTGGAATGGAGAATCAGGTTGTGGGGGGAGGAGATATGGAGGAAATGTGGAGTGACAGTTAAAATTGAGGGTCATTTGAAAGATAGTATAGAAGCCCAATGCAGTAGAAGCTTCCTAAAATATATTCTTCTATAAAGACAGTCTAAAGGAAACCACCAAATAAAAGGGAAAACTGAGTTACAGCTGGTCATCTATTGTCATCAAATGAAGCTTCCAATCCTGGGACTGGGTTGCATCTAACTGAATTGTTGGTCAAAGGGGTACCATGGGAATCCTGAAACAACTCAGGCTGTTGCCAAACCTATAGGTTAGTCTCCACAAAGAATGGCAGGGTCCCATTGCTGAACACAACACCTGGACAATTCATTGAAATGGATAAGCTCTGCTGGTGCCTACATATAACCTCCACCTGCACATTTTAGCATCTTTGGTATAGGAATGTACTCTGCATAAACATAAAGAGAAACATACAAAAGGAGAACATAAACACTAACCCAGCCGCAAAACCTTTGATGTACAATGATTTTCTGCCTGTGAGTTTGCTAGGGCATTGGTGGCACAAGGCTTGTGTGAGTGACCAACAAATGTCTGCTTTGACTTAAGAGCCATTCTATAATTTGAACCCATAACCAGCACTGCTTGGGTAACCAAGAATCTGAGTCTATGTAGTCCAAGAGTAAAACCAGATACTATTGTTCTTTTTTAAAAAAAAAAAGTAGCAATAAAAAGATGATTACAAATTATATTCTGCTATTCTGCTATCTATACCTATAGATAAGAGCCTTGTGTAGTAATATAAGTGGTGGGGCTGCATCCCCAGCACCTCACCGCCTGGCTAGCTTATGCCCCAAAATAATTACATGGACACTGTATTCTTTTAAACACTGCTTGGCCCATTATATCTAGCCTCTTCTCGGCTAACTCTCGCACGTGGACTAGCCCATTTCTAGTGTAGCCCACGAGGTGGCTTACCAGGGAGATTCTAGCCTACGTCCATCCTGGGTCGGAGCTTCATCGCGTGTGCCTCAGAGAGCAGAGCTCTCGCGTCAGCCCTGGAGATGGGAGCATAGCGTCTCTGCTCCAGAGAGCAGAGCTGTCGAGTCTGAGCTCACTTCCTCTTCCTCCCAGCATTCTGTTCTGTTTACTCCTCCCACCTATGTTTTAACCTATGAGGGCAAGCAGTTTCTTTATTACTTAACCAATGGCCTTCCTCCATCAGCCTTGCTCAGCCATCATCAGAGAAGATTGCTCCCGCAGTTGATGGGAAGAAATACAAAGACCCACATCCAGACATTATGAAGAGAGTGAGAGACTGTAATATCAGTCCAAAGTACAATATCTCCATCAACCACCCCCCCCACACACACACACACACTAGGGCTCAGGGAGCCTTAAGAAAGAAGAGGTAGATTATAAGAAGCAGAAAAGTAGAGAACAACAAGAAAATGAGGCCTTCCAGCTAACAGGAGCAAAGTTCTTATGAACGCACAGAGACGGAGGAGCATACACAGCCCCTGGATGGGTCTGTACCAGGCTCATTACATACATATTGTGACTTTAAGTGTGGTGTTTTTATGTTATTTCTCATTGCATAAAGGAGTGGGTTTCTGATTCTTATGTGTTTTTCTCTTGGGCTATTTTCCTTCTGTCCATTTGTTTTGTTCAAATCCAATGTGTTAGGTTTTTTTATTTTATTATATTTGGTTTTATTATAGAAAAATAGCTTTTCTTTAGCCTTCAAAAGAAAACTAGTACAGAAAACCCTTTGAAGCTTTGTCTCTGGCCTCCAAATGCAAGGAAAAGAAAAGAAGAAAGGAAAAGAAACCTCCATATATGAATTAGTCAGGATGATAAGAAAATGGAGTTCAGGAGTTCTCATGTATGCAAGGAGGGCTAGAACTGACCTCCATTACACTTTTCTTAATCACTAGATTATTTAATAAAATACTGTGTAGTAGAATATTCCCAAACCTGTATACATTACTAATTGAAGTCATTATTAACAATCTGTGAGGATAAAGGAAGCAATAAAGGCAAGCAGATTTGCTTCCCAGGGAAAGGCTGGACCTTTCCCCTATGTAAAGAAAGGCCAACTTTCTTTACATGCTGTCTGAGAATCCTGAGTTATCCTTGAGTTGTACTGGAATGCTTGCTCAGAAAGCATAATTAAACAGAGTGAAGTTTATTTTTTAAATTGTAATTATCTTCTTCCAATAACATTTAGGGTACTTTAAAATACATATACTAAATGTTAATAATTAAAAATTGGAACTAGAGAGATTGTTCAATAGTTAAAAACACTTGTTGCTCTTCTAGAAGACCTGAGTTCGGATCCCAGGACCCACACTGTGAAACTAACATTCACTTGTAACTCTCATTCCAGGGATTCTGACATACTATTCTACCCTCCATGTTACCTACATGTGCATGGTGTCTATACATACATTCAGGCCCACACCTAGGCACACAAAATATAATAAGTCTAATAATTAAAATAATAAAAAAATAAATTAGACCTAGAAATGAATATCAGGAACCTATTAAGCACAAAGTACCATGGTCTCACTCTGAGACCTGTAACTAAGGTCACAATGTGTGCATCATCTTGACATAGGATTCTTGCTGGGATGAGAGAATAACAAGGTCCTCCTGCACATAGGAAGCACATATTCTACAGGGACAAGATAAGCAACAGCCAGGAATATGGCTGCAGGCAGTTTTTCAAGAAATGCAGAAATTCCATTGGTTTATTTCAGAGGCATTTTCTGTCTATAGCCTTGAAGAGAGCCAAGGCAAAATGTCAGCAGTCAAGTGAGACTTTTTCCATATTGAGAATGAAAGGAGAAAAGAAATTGCTCAAGACATATCATGCATAAAAATTTCAAAAGAAAAAAAAGTATCACGGAAGTTAGTAGAAAAACTCATATTGCATATTGATTCTAAATGGTTTCTAATTAATTATAAGAACATTGGAATAATCTTAGATTACCCTTTGTTTCAAGTAACAAACATACCATTAGCTAGTCTAAGCAAAGGGCTTGGAAAGAATCACACCCTGATGAAATAAAAGCACTGCAAAACTCTCAGAAGCAAAGTCACCAAAATTCTTCTTGATCCACACAGTTCGGGAAGAGGTTACCTGTTGTGGAATATTAGTTGAAGATGTGTTACATTTGGTTTATGCTGTGGAATATTTGTTTAATAATACAAAGGTGTGCTGCATTATGTTGCACTTGTTTAACTCTGTGAAGTCCTGTTACTTTGCCTGTCTAAAACACCTGATTGGCTTAACAAAGAGATGACTGGCCAATAGCTAGGCAGGAGAAAGATAGGTGGAGCTGCCAGGCAGAGAGAATAAATTGGAGGAGAATTCTAGATTGGAGAGAAAAGAAAAAGAGAGAGGAGAGCAAGAAAATGAGGAGGAGAGAAGGATGCCAGGAGTCAGCCACCCAGTCATAAAGCCAGCCACAGAGAAAGAAAAAAAAGAAAGGTATGTAAAATAGAGAAAGGTAAAATCTCAGAGGCAAAAGATAGACAGGATACTTTAAGTTAAGAAAAATTTGCTAGAAACAAGCTAAGCTAAAGTTGGCCATTCATAAGTAAGAATAAGTCTCCGTGTATTTATTTGGGAACTGGGTGATGGGTGGGTCCCAATTAGGGTAAATAAAACCACCCACCTATAGTTGCCCATGTGTTGATAGAGACTGTGCTTTTGTTTCCTGGTCATGCAGACCCAAATCAGAAACTATATTAATTATAACACTGTTTGGCCAATGGCTCAGGCATATTCCTAGTTAGCTCTTATATCTTAAATTAACCCTTTTCTATTAATCTATGTATTGCCACAAGGCTGTGGAATTACCTCATTTTCTAAGAATTTGAGGAATATGATCCCACAGAAAAAAAATCTGATGAGCTGTGTCACTCTGAAACAAGCTTTCAGGGCTTAGCTATGGGCAAGTCCACTTGTGCAAAACAGAAATAACTCCTTATGTTGCTAAGAACGATGATCAATTGCTTTTTGTCTGCCAAAGAAAATGATTTCAGTTTTGATCAAGTTGATAAAACTGAGGGGTTTTTTTTTGGTAGCAATAGAATAGCAGAGTTATTTGTGTCCAAAATCAACTCTAGTTATTGAAAAATTAAATTAATCACAGGGTTTTATAATGTTTCTAAAATTACTGTTCTATCTAGAAGAATATTAATTTATATAGGAAAAATAATAAATAAAGCAAAATACTAGTTTCTATTACATGACTTCAAAAAAGAATATATTGAAGATATTTTCTTCTTTATTTCAGTATTAAAGGATTATTTA
>NC_022010.1:89872411-89876611 GCF_000317375.1 Microtus ochrogaster
AACATTTAGGGTACTTTAAAATACATATACTAAATGTTAATAATTAAAAATTGGAACTAGAGAGATTGTTCAATAGTTAAAAACACATGTGCACACACAAACACACACACACACACACAAAGCCTTCTTTTTCCTTTGCAGTGTTTGGAAATAAACCCAGTTACCCATACATATTACACAAGTACTCCATGAAGAAACTACATCTGTAGACTTTAGATATCTATCTATCTATCTATCTGTCTGTCTGTCTGTCTGTCTGTCTATTTATCTATATATCTATACCTCTGTGTGTGTATGTGTGTGTCTTTTTCTCTTCCCCCTCTCTTAATTTAGAGAATTTAGGTTTTATCTTCACCATTGTACAAATATTGGTTAGGCATCTTGATTTTTATGATAAAAGAAATTCAATTTCTCTTCACCTTAGTTGTAATAATTGACATTATTTGTTGAAATAATAATAAAATGTTGCACATTTAAAGTCACTATACATGGAAAACCATTGTCTTAAAAAGTATTAGCAGCTAGTAGCATGGTATTGGACTTGACTGGGCTTGAAAGTATTTTGATCAAAGATGAAATTCTTAATTGTAGTTTCATACATGAAGTCTGAGAAGCAGTTTGCTAAAACTACCTGACAAAAATGAAAATGCATAACATTGATGGAGCCACTTCTCCTATGGGCTTGAGGATTTTGCAGTTATACCTGCTCCCTCTGAGACCTCTTCAAAATTGACACAAGTGATAGGCATCCCTAACCTTTGGCCAGCAAGCTGCATATGCCCCCAGAGAACTGTGAATGGAGCCCAAAACTTTGGTAGGTGACAGAACTGTTACAACATCAAATGGTTGAAAGAGGTTGTATGAGGCAAATACAACCTTCTGAACAGCTTTCATTTGATGGTCCCAAACTTGGCTTAGAATTTATTGTTAGGTGATGATGAACCGACTATTGGCAGACAGCAATTACATCATTGTTAGATTCCTGGGCTCTAAGTTACTTAAGGAATGTTGGGTTCAAAAGCTAGCAGACACTGGCCCTCAGGGTGGATGATTATTTGTGCTTCTAGGAACACTTCTACACAAATCACAAAAACAAATGTTGTCAATTGAACTTGGTATCAGACAAAGCAGCAGCCTTTCCCTGAGTTATGTTTGTTTGACTCTAAGATTTAGATGGCAACTTTAGAGGTTGGTGGTTTTTGGTTTGGGCAGTTCAGGCACATCTTAATTTTAACAAGTTACATTGTTAAACTGCCCAAAATGTCTATTTATTTGTTTTTAGTTTGTCTTTGTATCCATGTCACTTTTATAAACCAGCAAGGCATCTGTTAAGTAGGCCAGAAAAGGCATGATCTGGCCTGAAACTATTTTAAGATAATATAGATTGGTATCTGTCTTGGCAGACCACTTAATATTTTCACATTCTCTTGTTTATTCATTTTTTTAATTCAATTTCCTTTTGGGAATTTTGTTTTTTAATTGAAAGTATGTTTTTCATACAACATATTCTGATTATGGTTTCCCTGTTTTCAGCTCTTCCCAGAGCCCTCCCACCTTCCTGCCCACCTAAATCCAATACCCTTTCCAGCTTTCTCTCATAAAAAAACCTCTAGGCATCTAAAAAAAGGAAAAAATAATAAATGAAAATATGATAAAAACTGAAGCAAACAAACTTGAATAGAAAAAAAAAACAAGAAAACAAGCAGAAAAAGAAAAGGAAAAAGGCAAAGAAGAAACACATACAGGATGCTCAGACACACACACACACACACACACACACACACACACACACACACAAGCCCCGTAGAGACACAAAATCAGAAACCATAATATATAAGCAAAAGCCCTGAAGGGGAAAACATGCTAGACAAACTACTATGAGATAAAAAACCTCCAAAAATACCATTGAGCTCATTTTATGTTGGTCATCTACTGCCAGGCATGGGGCCTGCCTTTAAATGTCATTTACGTTCCCAATGAGCCATTTAATACTTTTATTTAGCATAAGACTGCTTTAGAAAGATAAAAATCTTCATCTTATTTATCTTGCCTTCCAGTCCTATCTGTCCAGTCATGAGAAAAAGTCTGGGGACACTGTGTTTAGCATCAAAATACAGGGAAAATCATGGTGCTAAAGAACAATATAGCAAACAATAAGAAGCTATTAACGGTGAGGCAACAATAGACCTGTCTCCTATCTATTCCCTTCTCCTTGCGTGATATGCATATGATTAAATTATATGTTCTGAATTCATGATATTAAATAGTATTCTCTGTATTCTCAATGTCAAGTTGCAGAAACTCAACTGATTGGATGAATAGTTGGGGCTGGATTCCACATGTAACTGAAAAGTAAAGGAAGTACTATGAGATTTAATACAAACCAGGTCAATTTCTCTGTCACAATTGCCTGCAAGAATTCATATCTCCATCAAATTACAGTTTTGAGTAGACTCACATTTTCCTCACCTATGTGCTTAATAGTAACAGAGAAAAACAATGGTATGCCTACCACTGTGACTTTATGTTGTCCTAATCCTCATAAACCCAAATTTCTTTTCTGTATCTTGGTCTGTTCCTCAGACATCTCAAGGTATGGCAAACAAATCCTGAAGGTTCTGTGCCCTTTTTCTAACTCTGGGCTATTCCTAATGAAGTTTCTTTAAAATAGAATGTCCTCATTTCTAAATATCCACTCGGCCACTTCGTGAGGGGCAAAACCCTTCTAATCACCTCAGATTTGAGGCAAAGAATCAGCACCTCGCCTCACTGTCACTTTATGACCCTCACACATAGCAACATTTATATAACTTTATTAAATTTCAGTTGAGGCTTACTTATCTAACTCTGCTACTAAAAAAGAAAATTTTTTGAGGATAAGGAACTTTACTTCAGTTTCTATCTCAGAAACTCGTATCTGTATCACCAGACTTAATAATGCTTTTTATTTATTTATTTATTTATTTATTTATTTATTTATTTATTTATTTATTTATTAAAGATTTCTGTCTCTTCCCCGCCACTGCCTCCCATTTCCCTCCCCCTCCCCTAATCAAGTCCCCCTCCCTCGTCAGCTCAAAGAGCAATCAGGGTTCCCTGCCCTTGGGAAGTCCAAGGACCACCCACCTCCATCCAGATCTAGTAAGTTGAGCATCCAAACTGCCTAGGCTCCCACAAAGCCAGTACGTGCAGTAGGATCAAAAACCCATTGCCATTGTTCTTGGGTTCTCAGCAGTCCTCATTGTCCGCTATGTTCAGCAAGTCCGGTTTTATCCCAGGCTTTTTCAGACCCAGGCCAGCTGGCCTTGGTGAGTTCCCGATAGAACATCCCCATTGTCTCAGTGTGTGGGTGTACCCCTCGCGGTCCTGAGTTTCTTGCTCGTGCTCTCTCTCCTTCTGCTCCTGATTTGGACCTTGGGATTTCTGTCCGGTGGGTTTTGAGACTGGTTCTCACATAGCCCAGTTTATCTTGCTATGCTGCCAAGAACAGCCTTGAGCACTCTTGCGTATAACCTCCTGACTCTACCTCTCAAATTCTTGAATTACTAACACACATTACTTACTCAGCTTTTATTTTTTTAATAAAATATGCTTAATCTGTGTAGAATTATATACATGTATGCACTGTATTTTGATCATATTCAGCCCCATTTCTCTCCCAAACTCTTACCAGATCTATTCTATGCTTCCTCACTCCCACCCAACTTGGTGTGCTTTTATTTTGAATTACTTACCTAGTCTAAATTGTGCTATCCATAGATTTTTAGGGGTTTTGGAACATCTCCTGTAGCATGGTCACCTTACCAGAAGCCATATTTTTAAAGAAAATATTTCCTTAGGTAAAAGTAGGGACTAGTGAGACCCTGCCCTTTATGCTGGAATGTTAATTGGCTTGATTTTGTAGAGGCCTTGTGATGCTATCCTGAGTTTATCAATGCATCAATCTGTCATGCCCAGAAGACACTACTATCCCCTTCCCTGTCATCTGGCTCCCACAGTCTTTCCACCCCATCTTCCTAGATGGTCCTTGTCCTTTGGGAGAAAGAGGCACCACCCATAGTTTAAAGCTGTACTGAGGATGGAACTCAAGGCTTCAGGCATGCAAGGAACACATTCAACCAAGTGAGTTACATTCCTAGCCCCAATGCATTCTTTTTTTTTTTAAGTTTCTAAATAGCTTAATTTATTTATCTTTTAATT
>NC_022010.1:89876882-89880867 GCF_000317375.1 Microtus ochrogaster
TAATGATGGACATTTTTATTATTTTTGAGTGCATACCAAGTCAAAAAGAATGTTCTCCAGAAATTTTCTTTTAAAAAAATTATATTTAATAATAAAAAATAGTGGTAGTGGTAGTAGCAAGGGACAGTTGCATAGATACCATGGTGTGTATGTGTGTGTGTGTGTTTGTATGTGGAGGTCAGAGAACAACTTTTAGGAACTGGATTTCCTTCCACCATTGGTTCCAGAGACTTAACTCAGATCAAGATTTGCAAAATGTCCTTTTATTCACTAAACATCATGCCAGCACTCTGAACCCTTTTCTAAAGAAGCCTGCGTATATTTTAAGTTGAGATTAATTTAAATATTTTTCTATAAAAAATAAATTTTGTTTTAAATAAACCTTAGGATATACCAGCCTAATGAAATCTATGATTTCTATTAATTATATATTTGATTATAAAGCTTTATACTCCATACAACAGTTGCTGTTGCAGTAAAAGACTAAAGCCTCAAATATATAGATATGCTTATCAATATGTTAACTGTGATTGGAGTTAGGGTTGAGTTTTTCTTGGGTCTTGCTTTCTTATTCAAGGATTGAAATAAAAATCCACACATAAATTGTCCTTAAGACAATACAATAAAAAAATTTGAATGCATTGCAACAGAGCCAAAATCCGTGTGAGTGAAAATACTTAAGGGCTCCTGAAATTTCCTTCTATGGTATGGAAGAAAAGGAAAGTTTTGTTTCTAGGGGTCACAGCAATGGTCCTTCTGTATTTTAACTGATAGACTAGGCCATACATAATTTTTCTGCCATGCATGTCCCTTAGAAGTTATGCATATGCATAAAATGGGATGTAGGGAATTCTCCATAATTTTTACTTGAATATACAGCTTTTCCTTACTATACATGTACTGAAAACCAGTTTAGGCTTGATCACTGCTACCCCATCCTGAGCCAGGATGAATTTTGAATGTTTAAAAAGAAACTGTAAAATTTAATGATTATTAATATAAGAAGAGATGTATCCTATTGTTCAAAGAAGAGTGTAATAGTATCCCACTTCCTGTGAGGGTCTTGGACTTCTAGAAGATTCATTTAGAAAGGGTTATATGTGCATAGTGAAAGAAGCATCATGAAAAATATGAGCAGTACAAAGTCTAAGCCAAGTCCAGACCCATCTTCTGAACTATTCCCTATATTTGCCTGCCTCATATATGCTTACCAATATCCAAACCCACAAACAATATAATTATACAGAGCAAATTATACCTAATATAGAAAATTCATTGACTTCTGGTCTGTAATCATCAGACTTTGTGGCATTTGTAAGAGAATACTATTCTACAATGGGTATTTTAAAAGGCATAAAGCATGTGCATATGAAGTCAAAAATATTTCAATCATAAAAATTAGTCTCAAAGACCTAGTTTAACAAGGAACAGTATAAAAGACAGATGATGATACATTATACTGCAGAAATTTAAAGCACTGACAATAGTTCTAGTTGCTCAAATGCTGTGATCATTAATTTTCATTTTGAAAGTTCTCTGCATGTGGCAAGGCATCTGTGCAACTCATTAATGAACATGGGAATCTCTTCCAAAAGAGAAAAAAATAAACGGTATTTCATTACTTTGCACACCTATCTTTGCCTCTACTTCTCCATCAAGTTGTGCCAAACTTGCATTTTCCAATTATCCCCATGTCATTTGGCATTTCATCTGACAGGTAAATTGGGGCATCAAGAAGAGTGAGTCTTGAGATTGGTGGTATTTCAGGGAAGCCCCAGTTTGATGTACTGACTTGCTTTGTTTCTGGAGAAGTGGCAGAGCCGCAGAAAAGACACTGCTGAGAAGTTGCTTTCTGAAGAGTATAATCCCTGTAAAGCCTCTGCTTCAGCAGGGATAATCTGCAAGGCTTGCTTCCTTCCAGCTGAGAATTCAGTAATCAACTCACCTGAGGGGAAGAGAGAATCTCTTGTCTTTCTCTCTTTGAGTTTTAATCTTAGAGATTTGTGTGTGTGTGTGTGTGTGTGTGTGTGTGTGTGTGTGTGTGTGTGTGTGTGTGATGGGAGATGGCCTCAAATATTGGATTATAAACGAAAGGTGTTAATGAAGCACCATGTTTATACTGCTTCCTCTAAATGGTCACTTCACTGAAAGCTTAGACACAGAAAATTGGGGGAAATTAACTGTTACGATTATCCTTTAATTCATCATTAATTTATTCTAGGTCAAAAACAAATCAGTTTTAATGACTATAAATTTACTAATAGATGTTAGAACATTGTGTTAATTATTATTATTTAGAAATTATTGTTATTTAGAAAGTTGAAAGACAGTATTCTCTGTACTCAAGTAGCTAAAGTGGTATTGGTTTTTACCAAACTGACATCTTCAAAAAAAAATTTGTTTTTGATAGCGGCAGTTTTTAACCAAGGATTTGATATTTTTATATAAGCTTTAAATATTAGGAGGAGAAATGCCTTTCTAACCTCGCATCTACATATTCTTTCTTCTTTGAATGGAATATCATTGAATTGATGGTATTTCTAAATATTTTTTACTTATTCTTTGAGAATTTTATTTAACATTTTAACTATTCCTTTTGTTTGTGATACTCTAATATAACTCATGATTTATCCCTTCCCTTTCTTCCCCTGACCCCACGCCCTTATACCCCTACATCTTTGTTCTCTCAAATTTGTGTCCTCTTTTTGCAGTAGTTGTTAATACATACATATATGTTTGTATACATACATATACACACAAATATATATATGTATACATTATACCTAAATACATATACACATCTTTCTCAGTCCATATGTTACTTGCATGTTTATTTAGAAGAATGACCATTGTTCAATAACCAACTGGTGTGTGTTTCTCTAAGGAAGAATATTTCTCCTGTTCTAAACCTTCTTTAGTTGCCTTGCCTCCCCCTCCACCCAGCCCCATCCTCATTAGCATGTTGCCTGAGCCTTGAGAAAAAGGAAATATACATACATTCCATTTAGGACTAAG
Organism: Microtus ochrogaster; assembly: GCF_000317375.1. Classification (NCBI taxonomy): domain Eukaryota; kingdom Metazoa; phylum Chordata; class Mammalia; order Rodentia; family Cricetidae; genus Microtus; species Microtus ochrogaster. The sequence continues at coordinate 89,879,898 of NC_022010.1, forward strand.
TATTTCAAAGTCTCTCATTTTCTGCTATTGATTGGTTATGGGTTTTGTGTCAACTGATTTATTACTATGCTCATTTAGCATAATAATCGTGTTAGGTTTTCCCTTAGGGTGCATGACTTATCTGTTATTAGCAGTGTCCGTGTGGGTTCTATCTTCTGAAGTAGGCTAAACCCAAGCAAAAAGTGGTTGTTTACTCCCCTAACATTTGTGGCACTATTGCACCAGTGGGTATATCTTGCAGGTGGGTTGTTATTATAACACACAAACCACAGCTGGGTGAAACTGATGATTAAATAAACATTTTTATTGAAATTAAATGATTATGTCACTGAGATATAACACATGAATGTTTTGCCACTCCTTGAGTTGAATAAGACAGCTTAATTCTAAACTTCCTCTCCTGATGAAAAATATTTTAGAATCTTATGTCATGTTTTCAGCGTTTTTTCTTGTTTCTATCTCTACTAGCTTGGACACTTTTTTGTACAAGCTTTGACAACTCTTTCTCTTTATAATGTCCCTCCCTCACTTTCTAATAATCTACTAGAATTAATCTAATATTAATAATAATTTACTGTACTGTTACTGTAAATTAGACATTAACAAATAGATCTGAAGTCTCAATATAGGGAATGCATGCTCTTCTAGGAAGAAAACTATTCAGTGTTAATATATTAACATAATCAGACAAACTGTGTTTTTGCATAAATTGTGGCTGCCATCTAGCTAATTTCAAATAGATGTGACCAGATGTAAATCTGAACTGAGAAAGCGGGAGATGGAATAAGGATGAAAGTAAGGGACACTTACAAGGTGGAAGTGACAATATTGATGATCAGTGCTGGGAAGACAAAGGAGAGAACTTTATGAGGCCTGACTCCAGCATCATCTGCATGGGCATCTCTGAACTAGACTCCAGCATCATCTGCATGGGCATCTCTGAACTAGACTCCAGCATCATCTGCATGGG
>NC_022010.1:89880967-89889438 GCF_000317375.1 Microtus ochrogaster
CATGGGCATCTCTGAACTAGACTCCAGCATCATCTGCATGGGCATCTCTGAACTAGACTCCAGCATCATCTGCATGGGCATCTCTGAACTAGACTTACTAGAAAAAAATGGTCATTACCTTCTAGACTATGAAGAGTATCTCAGAAATTTCAAATAGTATTTTGAAGAGTAATTATCACATAAGGGGGAATAAATTGGGAAGATCCATTGGGGCAAGACAGATCAACAGAAACCCACGACTCATTTATTCATATACATCTATAGCCTGATATTAGCAATGTTGATGAAAATAAAAGGTAAGATGTAGTAAAAAGTTTGACTTGAAACTCATACTTGTTGGAAGACCCAAGATGAGACCATGTTTAAAAGTCCAGGTGGGCAAGAAAGATAATAACAGCGTCATCTACAAAATTACAATATTGTATTTTTTCTTCCAGCTATATTTATTTACTGCCTTTCATCTGTACATAATATGCTAATGTCCAGCTAGGCTTGCAGCATTGAAAGTTTTGCAGATATATTAATCTCCATTGTACAATGTTCGATGTGCATCTTAAATAATATAAAATCCTGATTGTTACATATGATCTGAGGAGGGCATTTTCATGTGTCACTTGCCAATAAACCTTACAATGATTTTTTTTGTTTACTGTCAACCTATTTGTTAAAATATAGGTTATGATTTTAAAAATAATTTCAGTGAAATGACAAAGAATGCATTTCCCTGGGCAGCATTTTTGAGAAATACTTTATTCAAGATGTGTCATATATCCTCCAGTAGCTCTCAGAAGAAGTTCACAACAGAAATTAGTTAACTTCAAAACGCTAGTCCATAGAAGATGATACAGAATACAAATAACACATTTCACTTTGAAATGTAAATATGAAAAATAATCTTGATTACAGTGAGGCAGAATCATATGCCTCCATATAAGAAAATGTGTTAGTTAAAAATAGCCAAATTGCTTTTTCTCTCACACTTTTCTAAAAACGTGAAATCTATTTTTTTGTAAGAATTTAGATTCCATGGAAAGAGCTTCATTCTGTTTTTCCTCTTTAAATAGAAATAACTAGAGCAAGCCTCATATAACATTATCCTGACTTAAACCAAGCATTATCTAGGTTCTAAATGTTGATTAAATAACAAATTCACAATATTTTTAAGATTAATTATTTTTTGTAAGGGAGTATACTTTTGCCAAGACCATAAAATTAAACATAATTTAGTATGCTTATTTTTGTTTGAGGATATGGGGTTTTCTTTGCATTTAACAAAAAAATAATTCCAATGAGTGGTTCACAAATAACTTTCATTTATCTCTACATATCCCACTATGGCTCATTTTAGGGTCAGGGCTCTCCCTATTGGTACTGCTAAGAATAAGTTCTAGATGCGTTTTCTCTGAGAAAGCTAATTAGAGATAATTAGCATTGGGACTGCACAAATGAATATAGACAACACTGCAGACAGTTTCCCTAATGTAGCAATTTTTACTCTTTGTAACTTTCTGTTCATTGTCTATTTTCCCTACTGATCTGTCAGTCTACCAGCATAGTAATTGCGTATGGTTTGTTCATCTCTGTCTCCCCAGGGTCACATTGGTATCTGCTATGTAATAACTTCTCAATAAACATTACTTGGTGAAGTAATGAATTCTTTAACTTTGTTCTGAAGACCGTGCTGAAATGTAGAAGTGTTATGCCTATTGTAACTCTTGCCTTCCAGAATCATCATCTCCAAAGTGTGTGAAGTAATTAGAAAGGAGTATTGAATCCATGGTCTTCATATATATTGAATGGCTATGTTTGAGATTAAAAAAAAAAACCTTCATTCACATTATTAAAAGGAGGACAGTTGTGAGTTATGCCCAGCTTATTCCAATTTTTCCTTATCAGAATTATACAGTATATATAACCATTCAATTCATTTTCTTGATGTACTCATTCAGCTACAGCCACATATTCAGTCACATGGGTTGGTCTTCCAATTCATTTTTGTGTACGATGCTACATATTTTGTTCCTTCAAAAACAATCACAAATAGAACCCAAAGCACACCTCCAAAAATCTGAGAAAGAACCCTTCATCTCTCCTTCCTGTTTCTCACCACTCTGCTGTAACACCAGCCACTCCTCCTATGTCTTCTTGTCTCAACCTCATATAATAAGAATTACTGTTAGAACTGAGATCACCTAGATAATCCATGATGGATCTGATTTTTATTTACACTTTCTCTTTGAGAAGAGTAGATGTATGTTACACTGGACTTTCTACAGACAACACAAGGAATGAATTTCATGTGGTCCTGGAATTTTCATCCCAATAAAAGAGACAGTTTGCTAAAAAGTAACTTGGGTGACCACTATACTTTCATTTATAGTACTAATTTAAGTGGGTTATGGAAACATCTGTCTGAGAGCCTAAGAAAACAACAAAAACAACAACTGGGAAAAAGCTTTCCAAATGACTGGGTGTCCATGAAAAAAAAACTGTCAGGAACTGACCATTATCAAACTTGTGGCTCACTCAAGGAACTGAGCGTGCGCACAGTCCTTTAATCAGACAAGCTAGAGACCTGTGCTAGCCAGTTGGAAAAAGCCTCAGTAGTAAAGTTAAGGGCTTTGAAGTTTACCCAGAGATGAAGTCAGAGCTCTGTGTTGGAGCAGCACTAACCCTATAAAGACAGAACTTCCCCAGCAAATACAATAATGCAGCCCTGGTCCAGGACATTCCTCCTACTTCCACGTAGGAAATTGTGTTCTTTCCAATATTTTATTGCTTCATACAATAAAATAGTTACATTTCTCTGGCATACTGTGACAATTACATTTAATTCAATACTCTCACATTATTTACTGGAAATCAGGGGCAAACAAGGGCATGAATGATTCTAGTAGAACAAAAAATCTGTTCTCCTGTTAGGTAAAAAGGTTGTTTAAAATATTTCAGTAGCTAGGACTTGAGACAGACAAGTCAGTACTTGTGCTGTCAGCTTTTCTGTGTACCGTATGTGTGGATTTGGACAAGTAACAGAACTACTCAAATAGGAGTAAAAATGACACTGACATAAGCCTGTGGACTATGAGCATATATTCAATAATATTTCTAAACTCTTTGCATTGACCTGAGAACATAGACATTTGCCTAATAAAAAATACATAGATTGTAAGTGATATGAGTGTTCATGTTTGTCATGTTTCCCTAATCATACCCCCTCATTGTCTGTATTATTTTATACCCAGGAAAATATTGACATCCATTAAGCATTCTTCAACTGTTTTGTGTATGTGTGTATGTTATTTTTTGTACAGAGTACTTAATTTTGCTTGTATACATGCTTGGGAATTAATTATACATTGCCATTCATTCTTCATATTTATTTAACATTCTGTTTAAAACAAAATTAAAACCCTAATTTAAGTTCAGTGATCATGTAATCAGAAGTAAGCAAAAGGAGACTTATTAGTGAAGCCAGTGGTTAACTAAGTTATTATGTTAAACAATATAAATTTTTATGACAAACTTTATGATTTTCACAAGCCACTCAAGTATATAATCTTTTCCCCATCTGAGCTTTGAATAGAGTCTCAGAAATCACTAGAGACCTGACTACTATGACAATATTTGTTCTAGATGGAACACTTTTGAACTAGATTATATCTTTAAGAGCACAAGAGTTGTAAGTAAATAATGTCTTCTTTTAAAAATGTCATCTTCTTTATCTTCAAACTATAATGTTTTCTGAAAAATCAATCTCTTAAAATCTATTGTTTGATAATTTTCAGGGAGAAAATATGACATTTTAGAGCACACCATTAGTTCCTCTATCAATGCTATTTCGAGGATTGCAAAACTTGGGGAAGAACTAATAAAAAGCTTGAGTCCATTGTTTACTAGATAAGATACAACTATTTAACTCATCTCTGAACAGATTATGAATCAAAATTCAACTTTGTAAAAACTGCCTGAAAATGCTTTGATGAAATAATGTTGACAAAAATTGAATTCCAATGTTTAATGAATTTCTTTATCTGTAAACTGAACGAATGTGACTTTTGTTTCTTATTTAGGAGACATTTAATAAGTCTCCCAAATGGTGTGACTGGTTTCTTACTGGAACCTACAGTTTTTATTACCTAGGAGAGGAGGCTGAGCAAGACTAATGACCTGAGTTGAGTCCCCAAGAGCCCTTATGAAAGCAGGATGTAGTGACAGAGCCATCATTGCCCTTACGGACAGATGGGATGTGGAGAAAGGAAAACACCTGGAGGCTAGTGGAATGTGTCTATCAAGATAGCCTGCAAAAAGAGTATTGAAGGAAGAGAAACCTTGTCTCCAATGAGGTAGAAGACTAGGACCAACATGCAAAATTGTTCCCTGACCTCCATTTTCACACTGCTGCACACTGAAATAACACACACACACACACACACACACACACACACACACACAGGAAATAAAATACAGAGTTTTAGTCAAGTTGATGGATAATAATCAAACTTATTGATTAATATTTTAGACTATTGATGGCTGACTTGTTATTGGTACTTATATCATAGGAAGGAAAACAAAAGTAAAATTTGGGAGCTAAATTCTGGTCATAAGTTTACATGACGAAGCTCTTCAATCTGTGTTTCACTTTCATCACCACTATTTTTTTCTTTAATTGACACACATCAATTATAGATATTAAGGGATTCACTCTGATATATAAGCAATTTCCCATCCCATATAGTGTAGAAAACAGTAATAGTGAACATGGAATACAATAAATGAACTGAACCAATCAATGTATTTTAGGGCCACTGGAAGGTGACAGGTAGCTGCTGCAGTTTTTAAGACAAGCATTTTCTTATCTATAATATGCAAAGTCCTCTGTTCAAACCTTAGCATCATAAAAAAACAAACAGAAAAGCATACAGAGAGAGAGAGAGAGAGAGAGAGAGAGAGAGAGAGAGAGAGAGAGAGAGAAAGCTTTGAAAATATCTTAGTTTATTTCTTTCTTTGTATGGTAAAACATTCTGGCAAAGGTAACGTAAGTAGGAAGGTATATTTTGGTTCACAGTGCAAGTGTTTAGAAAGGGAAATCAAGGCTACAAGAAAGAGCCAGAAGCAGCTGTCATAGCGCAATCATGGAGTATGGAGCAGTTGAGCGAATGCTGCCAGTTATTTCCTCTTCTCCATTTATTCATCCCTGGATCCCAATCCATGAAATGGTTGCACCTACAATGAATGTTTATGTAATCAAAATAATTTCCCACATGCATGCTGAAACGCCAGTGTCACCCAATGACTCTGGATCTGTCAAGTTGAAAATTAATACTAAATACCATGCATAGCAAAAAAAAAAATGTAAAATGTTGTTAACTATTTGTCATCAAAAAAGAAAAAAAAGCACTTAAGTATTCTTTTCTCCTGTACTTATCATCTACCAAATATTTATGTATATATAGATATATATGCGTTTGTACACACATATACACATTTATACTTGTTCTTGTTAAATTTCACAGAAACTTAGTTCTGTGAAATATATGTTACATATAAATTATTTTTTAAATTTATTAATTTAAATTACAGGATTTTTTATATTGTAGAAACAAAATCCTAATAAGTCTGAAAAGTCTGGTCAATACAAATCATACTCACTCTTAAAAGAATTCAAACACCTTGTTATATTTTTAAGACAGAAGAAAGTTTTGTGTTGTGTATAATGACCTCAGTTCTGTAAGCATTATATAAATCTACTTCAGCTGGTTTGTTTAGAGACCTATTAAAATAAAGGTCAATTCTACTGTGCTTTAAAATAATAACCATCACCATATGTGTCATCTGTGCTTATGTTTCAGCTTCTGACATGGCAGCAGAACAAGGGCAGATCCTGGTAATAGCCACGGCGGCCGTTGGAGGATTCACGCTCCTAGTAATCCTCACTCTCTTCTTCCTCATCACTGGGAGGTAAGTGAGTCTTCTGGATTATCCCCAACTCAATGGAAAACCACACTTTATACCCAGTGTATTCTTGTGTGTGTGTGTGTCTGTGTGTGTGCACACATATGCATGTGTGTGTGTTCACATGTCAGGGCAGGGGGTGGGGAGAGAGAGAACATTCCTGACATGAAGAGACCATAGAAACATTCAATAGCAGCTCTCAAAAAAAAAAAAAGCCTACCCAAATCCTACAGTAAAAAGTTGAAAGCTGAATAGTAAAGAGTAACGTACTCCTGAATTTTTGTTTCTTTATTGTAATTTGATGACTCTGTGAAGGATTTTTCTTGGGGAAAAAAATTCAGAATTAGACAAAGCAATTCTTTGTGAATTTGTTATGAAAGTAAGATGTTTTGACAACTAAATAAAAAAATTCTCTACATTATAATAATTTTAGTTTTATAAATATAATAATCAACTTTAGAGTAATATAGATAATAGATAATTTTTAATTATTATAAGTTGAAGAAGTGAGAGATTTGAATCCTTACTCTGTCAAACAGATTCATTTATTTTGGCCACAGTTTTCTATATTTATAGTTTTGGTATAAAAACATACTTTAATCTTTACATGTATTTGGATGATTACCAAGATCCAAGTATTAAAACTTCACCAATAAGAATGACAATAACATTTTTTAAGTAAGCTATTTTGAAGGAATCTTTGTAAATAAAGCACTAAACACTAGCAGAGAACTCTGAAAGAAGATAAAGCAACATTCATAGGCAGCAGATCTGGGTATGCCATTCCTATCCCTGGTGACAGCAAGAGATGACTGATAGAGGGATTTAATTCATACTCTATGGGATGTAGGTAACCTGCATTATAGCTGTATCTGATTTGACTATATAGTGAGTTATTACAAATATTTAAAATCAATTTTATGAGGAATGGGTATTTTATTGATTGTTGTTATAGACAAATATGATAATCCTCCTAAATAAACCACTTAATATTATATCCTAAACATCTTCAAAAAATTCAAAATGAAAGTTAAGAATCTTGCTAAATCAAAATTAATCATCATATTAAATTATCACAGTCTAGGTAATATGTGTTTCATATTTGTGTTAGCATCTCTATATAGGATATAATTATACTTTCAGTTGGGTGTAATATTATGATGTAATGCGTGAAACAATCCCACACCAGTTAGGATTTAAAGGGATATTTATTTTAGGGGTAAAACTTACAAAACACCAAACGTCAGGAAAGAAGTATAGTCACTGGAGCAGGAGCCTGAACCAAGCACCGGAACCAAGAGAGCAAGTCAAGGCTTGCCGCTCTTTTTCAAAGAGAAATAGACCATGCCCCAGTGGGCTGGTATTTCAGAGGCTATTGGCTGAAGGAGCAGAAGGCACTCCCGCACCAATGATGAAGAAATTATTATTATTGAGATATCCATACATAAGATTCACAAACTTCTAATAGCCCTTATTTTATAGAGGGTAAAGGATATATACCGGAGAAGTTTATTATAGATAGTGTTCTTTTGATGGCATTTACTAAGCAGTTATCAATAGATAAGGTATTAGCTGTACTTGGTAACACAGTAAGTCACATTGTCACTGTCACTTTTCATGCAACCAGATATTTTCATTTTATATTATTTCCTTCTCATTTTCTCCCTCACATCCATTTAACTTCTCGAATACTTTTTTTCTTCACTTGTCCCCACTCTGACATAGGTCATCACTGTCTTAGGATCCTTCTTCTTTGCAAGAAAGTATGTGATTACATTAAGAACATTAACTTTTATTGTAAAAATTATTGCCTTGAATTGGAAATGTCACAAATATGAAATGATGCCATCTTTGTGAACAAAATTTAATCTAACAGACTTGAATGGAGTTTATCAAACATTACCTATCATCAGGATTTCTGAGTTGGAATATCAATGCGACTTAAAACAGAGAAGTTAACAAAGAAAACTGAACACTAAATCATTCTCGTCTTTATGTTTGCCAATTTCTATAACATCAGAAATTGCCTAAACATTTTACGTACTGGAGAAAACTACTTTGCTTACATTGTCTAACACAGTCATTTTGAAGTACATCTTATGGACTTTGATAGGGAGCCGTATAATGGAAGCTATTCCATGGAGAATGTAAAGAAAATCTGGTTGAATATTTAAACTACCATAGAAATGCAGACATAATTAACATTGGAAAAACTGCAGTGCATACTACAGATACATTCTGTTAAACCAATTGGAATTATAAATTTAATGAACAGTCGAATTCCATGGATGTTAGTGAAGCTACTTGAATTGATATAGTCAAAGTCCCAATTACACAATGCAAGAATAAAACATTCCCTCCAAATTTTCAACTTTTATGAGCTCCCATTAGATCAGTCCCACTGTCTCTGTGGGTGGGCTCACCCTTCCCAGTCTTGACTTCCTTGCTCATGTTCTCCCTCCTGCTCTTCATCTGGGCTTTGGGAGCTCAGTACAGTGCTCCAATGTGGGTCTCTGTCT
>NC_022010.1:89890033-89915948 GCF_000317375.1 Microtus ochrogaster
AAAAAAAAATTTCAACTTTTAAGAAAGAAGCCACCATGCTAACTGGCATTGAAAATAGAGCTAATTTTCTAAATTTCTGAGATTCTAATTCAAAATCTTTTGTATTTTGATACTTAAAAAAACAATGGTGGTTTTTCGAGACACCGATGTTTAGGGCTGATGGCAAAATATTTTATGTGAATCTTATCTTTTAAATCAGTCTTTTGACCGTGATATTTGGTGCTAATTTTGATATATATCGAAGAATTATATGAGGCATTTTCACATTATAAACATATTCTAAGCGGGTCTTTATAAAGATAGACAAGAACCCATCTGTTGATGATGTGGGATCTAGTTGTTTTGTATTTTTTTTTTTTTGCATTTCCTTTTTCATTGTAAGTTACATATAAGTTCAAGTATCCATGGAGGCCAGGAGAGGGTGTTACAGTTCCTAAACCTGGAGGTACAAGCACTTGTGAGCCCTATCTGAGAATCAACTCAAGATGCATGGAAGAGTCGCAAGTGCTCTTAATCACGGAGGCATTTCTCCAGGCCCCTAATTGTTTTGCATTCCTATATTACATAATTCTTGAGTAAGCTTTTGTTTTCTTTTCTGTAAGGTGTCAATGGTACATAAAGGCTAAAATGAAATCAGAAGAGAAGAGAAGAACACACTTACAGAATGGCAACCGTAAGTATTGCCATTGTTCTGCCACCGTCTATATCCTACTGGAATCTTTAGGACTCCATTCAAATTTGGGGTCCCCTGAAAGCAAACAAGCGAAACATTCATTTCCAACCTTTTGGCATTAAGGGTTTCATCTAGCTTCCAGGTTTAGGGTGGAAACTGCACCTGCTTCTCATTAAATGGCATTACCTTTTCTTCAATACTTGTGGGAGAACCCAACAAATTGAATTTACTAAAAATACGTGGTGACTAATTATGTATAGTTATTTACCATCACAATGGCTCTGGAGCGTGAGTCAGTTTTATTTAGTAAAGTGTTATACAGACATGTTGAAGAACCCTTATTCCATTTTTGAAGATTGTCATTTAATCATACAACAAAGCAATTTACAATTCATTAGCACTATAAAAGTATATCAGCTCTTTAACTCTTAGAATATGTATGAAGCCCTGTGCTGACTACAAGGTTATATTCATTTGGAGATCTCTTCCTCAGCAAGCTGTAATTACCAACTATAGTTGGTTTGATAATTGCCCTTCTCTCCTCCAAACACCCACCTCCACCTTCACCTCCAAATTGCAAGCTACTTCTCAAGACAGTTTATCTATTGTGAGACACTGAACTAACAAGAAAGTGATGTTTTTTAATTAACCAAAGTATAGAGATAATATAAGGAACAACTTGTTCTACTTTTTAAATCTCCCTTTTGTTTTTAAATTAAGCAAAAAAATATAGATTAAAAAAAATGCCCATCTCATCTATATCTCCCCCACAAGACAGGAAGAGGTTTTAAGTAAGATATTATAAATTTCTGAGATGGTTTAGGGAAAATTCAAAGGCACCTATAATTTTTAAATGTGCCTAAAAACCATCTGCCTTAGAGACCTGGCCTGAAATGACCTCAGAACAATGTAAACAGACTGAAAAACTTGGATGCAGACACCTGGAAGAATAACTAATGCTGGGCAACCTTAAGATTCACGGCAGGGCTTTTTGTACCGAGGTGCAGAGGGAAACAGTGCTTCTGAGGTATTTATTATCTGCTTTCCAAGCAGCAGATTAGCATAAACTACAGCAGATGGGCTCAGCAAGACCTATTGAAAATAACCTGAAGCACCAAGGAAGTGAAGCAAAAGAAACCAGTGTTTAAGAAAGCAGGGGATGAATTAAATTAGTAAGCTGATATTCACAATTGGAATTCATTTGGCCAAGGATTTTACAATATTACATATATTGCATTTTCACAGATGAAGCATTGTTATCTAGTTATTGTATAGGAATGCATTATAACTTTAAATAAATAGCTTAATTTTGAAAATTACGTGTGAGTTAGTAATGGTATTTTCATGTGTCCTTAATGTTTTCAGCATGACCATATATCTGATTAGCTGACACTAATTGTCTAGCAGAATCAGAGCTAAATTTAATATTATAACTATGATTAAGTTCTGAGTATAACATAGAGGTTATGAAAATCTAAATATTAAATAGAGATACAAACTCTTTCTTCTCTCCTCACATTTAAACTGTGATAACTCAAGAAAAGCATAAAATTTCAGAATCAATTTCAGGTCTACATACTCCTGGAAATATTCTTTCTTGGTACTATTTTTAAAAATGCTAATTTTCTCATTTGTGCATATCAAAACACTAAGAAGACATAGGTGAAAGGTAATAAATGAAGACAGTGAACACAAAATAATAAATGAAGCAAATTACAGCTACTAATGAACATCATATTGTCTCTTCTAAGCTCACTCTTTTTTTTGTTTTGTTTTTATGATTTTCCTGTAAGAACATGAGACTAACATTCTACTTGATTATGAATTAGTTTGGCTCTCTATCCTGAGGTGTAACAGCACCGAATATCATCCACTTATTTTGTATTATGCCATAGATATGTGTGTGTCACTGTGATAAAATAGTGGACAAAAACTCCTTACAGGGCGAAGATTTCTTTTGCTCATGGTCTCAGAGGTCTCATACATTGAGGGCCTGACAGAGCCGAGACATTCAACTCATGGCAGGGAGGAGGCATAGTGTGAAAAGACTTCCTAGGCTGTGGTTTTTCACCCTTTTCTCCTTTTCCCATTTCACACCCTAGTCCATGGGATTGTTCCACAAAGATTGGAGGAAGTCTTCTCCTTTAATGACAACTATCTTACAACATCTTTACACACACCCAAAGAAGACCTTTATCAATTCCTAAAGCACTTCTCAATTTATTTGCCAATCAAAATTAGCCATCATGAGTCCACCTTCCTTCAACTTGACATCTAAATCTGTCTCCTTAAACCGTAGCATTCTGCCCCCATTCCAAAAGTTTCATGTGCACCTTACAATATCAAATGCATTTTTTTAAAGTCTTAATAACTCAGCATTGCTGAAAAGTTCAAAGTCTCCTTTGAGGGCAGAGTTACAGGGACCAGATAGATCAGATACGCAATCAATATTCTCATTCCAAAAGCCAGGAATATGAAATACCAAATAAGGTCTGGGAGAACAAAGCAAACAAATCAGAGTAAACATTAAATCGTGTAGCTTCATGTCTAGGATTCAGGTCATGGTGTGGAATGATATAAGCTGCAAAGGACTTGAGCATCACATCCTCCCTGTTTTTAGTACACTTGACCACTTTCCTGGGGTGGATCTGCTGGTTGCTAATAATCTTTCTCAACCGAAGTTTCATATTCCCAGAATCTGTAACTTCCTGGGATCTTTATTCCATATTTATCTTTGCTACCATAGCTTTATATATTATCCTATCAGGGCTTGCCACAGTAGTACCAAATCTTCTACACATTGCCTGGATCTCTAGGCTTTCTTTGAAAGTTGTGTGGAAGATTCTATGACCCTACCCATCATCATTTTCAAAATTAGAATTAGTGAATAATGCTAAGATCTTCTGCCAGTTTGAACCATGAGTATAGATGCCTCTTAGTGTCTACATGACTGAGAAAAGTGAAATAAATCTTAAGGGAATAACCATTGAGATTTTCCTAGGTAAGTAGTGTACACCAATTGATCTCTCCTCTTAAGAAATATCTTTCAAGTGTATACACTTAAACTCTTGAGTTGGACGTGGGTAGAATCCTGCTCAGTCCTGAAGTGTTCACGGCTTACTTTATTGTTCCAAAGGCAAATCCACAACACCCTTTTTTTTGGGGGGGGGGGGGTTCGAGACAGGGTTTCTCTGTAGCTTTGGTGCCTGTCCTGGAACTAGCTCTTGTAGACCAGGCTGGCCTCGAACTCCCAGAGATTCGCCTGCCTCTGCCTCCCGAGTGCTAATGGCTCTAATCTCTTTAACTGCCACACCCTCCTTGTATTTAACTTTAAACTTACTTCTTTTTGACCAAACTGTGAGGTTATTTTTTTTCTAAACCCTTCTACTTTTAAATTCATAGTTTTCACCATAAATAATGACTAAAAGCAGCCAGTACAACTGTGTCAGGACCTTCCTGGAATGCTTTAACATTTCTTCTACCATATTCACTTTTTGTGGCCTTTCAATTCAGCCTTCCACTGGGGCAGGGACAAAAGATGGGAGAAATTCTTTGTCACAACGTAACATGAAGGTCTTTAGTCAGATTTCCAATAGAGTTCTTCATATATGAAACTCTATGAATGCAGCCTTTACTCGTAGCATTACTGTGTGTATTCTGGTCTTCTGACCTCCCTCCAGGAATAGAATTAGACTTTCCTTACGGATCCAGAATTTTTGCCAGAGTTTTTTGAGATCCTTTTTATAAACCATCTCCAAAGCCTGTGAACAACATGGTCCAGCTTAGTCACAGTATTGTTCCCATTTCTTTACATTAGATTTCTTAAGGAGGAAGGATTTATTTTAAGCTCACAACTTCAGAGAATTCTGTCTGTGGTTACCTGATTCTGAATTTCTGGACCTATAATAAGGTAATATATACTTGAGGTAGGATCATGTGGCAATGGCTGTTCAATTTGTAGCAGTCAAGATGCAGAGCATGAGAGAGAATTTATGCACAGTGGGATCCCTCTGTTGTTTTCCATTTTGTGGAGATGTCAGCCTGAAAGAGAAATAAAGAGAAACTTAAGTAATTAATAAGTCACTACCTCAGTATGCCACTCCCACCTTTATACATTCATAAGATATATGCCTACTGAAATATTCTTAAATTAAATCAATCTTATATTTTGTTACAGTGCGATTCCCAGGAATTAAAACATACATTGATCCAGACACCTATGAAGACCCATCCCTAGCAGTCCATGAATTTGCAAAAGAGATTGATCCTTCAAGAATTCGCATTGAGAGAGTTATTGGAGCAGGTAAACATAAATACTACACTCTTAAATAATGATTCCTTTACACCTTTTCAATTGGTTCATAGACATAATATTTTAAACCTTAGCATGTTTCATCATTGAAAATATTAAGATATAAAAGTATTTTCTAATTTTTAATTATTTACTTAAAAACAGACGTGTCCATATTCAGTTCTCAAATAATGAGAACATTTGCAAAAGTTATTTTCACCTTCTATAGTATGTTTCATAATGAAGATAAATTACAGAGAAGCAAGAGAGCCTCAGGAATTTATTTTGAAAATGCAATTTCAGGAGTTTGTCATAGGTTATTATAGATTTACTCAAGTTGCAGCATCTATAGACTTATACTATAATTAGTGTTCATAAATATGACCTTGAGGCTACACAAGACTTAGAGTGTTCTAAAAAAAATCATCGAAAGTAAAATTTTGTTCAATACAGTTTTAGATCATATTCATGCAAATTAATAATGCTTCCTATGTGCAAATCTCCAGTACTCAGAACTTTTCATTATTCAGCTATTCTGGTTTTAAAGAAATTATGGTGAAGCACCCCACAAGAATTTATGGTGTGCATTAGCTAGGAGAAACTATGCTAATGCAAAGAGCCTTGAGAATAAAGAATAATACCTCTCTTAAGTCTTTGATGCAAGATAAGCAGGCTTTCTTTCACAGAAGAGATTTCCTTCAGCAGGTCTTGCAAAGAGGTGAGCTCCATTATCCCTTGTTATACTTTCTCCTAGCATGTCCTAGATTTTCTACATGGTCAGGCTTCACTTACCATTCGAACTAAAAGAGGAGGAAGAAAGTTCTGTCCACTTGTCTTTGCTTTTGAGGCAATAACCTAGGAATCTCCAACACACTGATTTGTCCATCAAATACTATCATCTGAACACAGTGAAGTTTAGGAATAACAAACACTGCATTAAGTATCTTCAAAGCAGATGGTATGAGAGAGCGTCTTAAAAGAGTAAACACAACTACATCCTCTGTGGAGTGACTAGTCTCCTGAAGATGCTGCATGTGTGCAATCCTTTGCAGAAAGCAGAACAAGCCCATGAGTGGTCGTTTTGGCAAGTGGTGTTTTCTCAAAGGCCATAAGAAAGCAATTGATTATATTTCACTCCTTTAAAAGCCGTCTTACTTAGCAGGCTGTATAGTTCTCCATATTGAATACATGATGATAATGGGGGTCCCTTGTTAAAAAAAAATTATTAGAAGTTCTAAGGCGATGGCAATGCTATTTGAAACCCACCTTCAACTTTTTTTTTAAACACAAGCTCTATCTCTGTGATTGCATAGCACATGCCAAAGGTAATCTTGTTTCTCAATCATTGAATATGAGTACTTACCATGAACATGGGCTATTAGGAAAAAATTTTTCCTGACGGCACTCCATTCCTCAAACACATTGGGTCATCAGGTTCTCTCCAGAGCCATGTGTGCCTTTGAAAACTGCCACTGCACATCTATGCTCTCATAGAAAGTACTTCCCTATTAGAAAGATGAAGGGCTTAGAAAAGAACTGAAGTTTTTGTTATCTTCTACTGAGTAAACAACTACAGAAGCCCAACACATAATTGATATTATGTGTATAATATTCAGTGTGTATTATATTCAGTTTCATAGCGTGTGCTTGGATTTTGTTCTGTTGAAAGTGGAGCAATCTAAAAGAAAAGAGGCTAGAGGAGTCATAGCCACCATTCAATGTTCCCATACAAAATAGTACTTGAAACTTTAAATTTTAATATCTTTTATTTATTATCGTTATTTTCATCGTGATTTTTGTGTCTGTATGTATTATGGATGTGTGTGTGTGTGTGTGTGTGTGTGTGTGTGTGTGTGTGTGTGTGTGCAGGTATATTTTGCCTCAGCATGACTGTGAAGGTCAGAGGACGCTGTCTGGAGTTTTACCCCTTTCATCTTGCTGAGGCCTGCTCTCTAGTGTTTCTGCCACCCTGTGTGCTCCAGATTCATTGCCTTTCCTGATCCTAGACTAATTTCCAGCGTTTGCTTCTCATCTTGCCGATGGGGATGCTGAGATTGCAAATACGCAGCATCAGAACTATCCTTTATTTAGGGCCTTGGGTATTAACTCGGGTCTTCAGGCTCTGCTGCTCAGCATGTTCTCTCACCTGCTGAACCATCTCACCTGCCCGCGGTAACGCCACATTATTTAGCACCTTCAAGATAGAGTAGAAGTAGGTTTCTGTCTTTTCTCCTCTGTATAAACTAAATGCCAATGTCTGAAATCATTATATTGAGACATAAATTCAAGTATTTGAAATATAAATGATGTGAAGAAGTTCAATTTTCAGTTTGACTCCTTTGTCCTAATCAAAATATATCTTTTTGTAGACAGATGTTTCTGCCCTGCCTGTCTGCTCCCAAAAAAACAAGATGGAGAGTTCTTGCTAGCTATGAAAGCTTGAAAGGTAGCTTAGGTTTGTTTCTACCCAGCTTGCATAACTTAACTGTTTTTATTTATTTCATGTATGTGTTGACATGTGACTAGTAGTATTGGCCTGTCCTCTTGTGTGTCTTATTTCCTCTCTGTATGGCTGGAAACTCCACCCTTCTTGTTCCCAGCATCCTCTCTGACCCAAAATCTTGTCTAGCTATTGGCCATTTGGCTTTCTTTTAAGTCAATCTGAGTGGCAGATCTTCACAGTGTACAAAAAGATTATTCCACAATATTTCCCCCTTTTTTTCTAAATGAAAAGGAAAGGTTTGTAACTCTAGTGTAATAAAATTATAAAGAATAAGAACGATTGTCAGGTAAGAATTGCATTTACAATGTCTAGTCCATTTGTATTTGGCATATTAAAAGAAAATACTCCATTAATTTT
Source organism: Microtus ochrogaster (assembly GCF_000317375.1). Taxonomy (NCBI): domain Eukaryota; kingdom Metazoa; phylum Chordata; class Mammalia; order Rodentia; family Cricetidae; genus Microtus; species Microtus ochrogaster. The sequence goes on from NC_022010.1 coordinate 89,897,858, forward strand.
TCTGTCTTGATGACTCCAAATCTCTGAACCTAATTTACCTTCTATCATAACTAAGAAAACCTGCCACTATAACTATTTGTTCTTTAGATCCATAAAAACCCCAAAAGGATATATTTCCTGAGTAAACAGGAAGTGCAGTACAAGCTACTTCATTACTGTACACATATTTTGAAATAATGAAAAACCTGGTAAACTGAAATTTAATCACAGTCAGGCCTTCTCTTTTTCAGGTAAGAAGAAAACCTGTACCACTATGAGAAAGCCTTTCTGAGTGGAATTTCTATAATTTTGAAACATTATTCTATTGAAAACCGTCTTTCTTGTGTCTCTAAGCCCACAGGGCACCACCCTTCTTCCATGTGACCTTCCTTCTTTCCCTAGCCACAGTGACAATGCAATATCCTCCTGTCATTCACTTCTATCCCTTTATCTATACAAACTCATTATTGCCTCTGCTATCAGACCCCTCTTGCAGCTTAGTGTCACTATGTTTTTCTATTCCTGTAGAAAGTCAGAAGTTTTAAATGTTGGTTTCTCTGCAATCAGCTGCAAGCAGGGAAAAGAAAGTTGAAAGGACAATAAAAGATTTGAGAAGGGAGTGCCCCAACACTAACTCCTTCTGAATAATGTTCAAGGACTGTTTGCCCTTTCTGTTGTACCTATCAAAAGGCTGACTTTAATCCTGTATTAATGCCCTAGCCCCACTCCCTCAACTGCCACCACTCGCCTCTTCTTTCTACTATCAAGTTTATTCTATTTTCAGAGATCTCAAATTCTTAGGCCCATTGCTACATATTAGAGTAGTATTAATATTACACTTCTTTTAGTACAATAGGAAGCATTACAAATATCATGGATCACCTTTTCTGGGAAGAAACCAGTAACTATAGTGCATATCCTCCACATTTATTTTTTTTTCTTTTTCCATTTATTTATTTATTAAAGATTTCTGTCTCTTCCCCGCCACCGCCTCCCATTTCCCTCCCCCTCCCCAAATCAAGTCCCCCTCCCTCGTCAGCCCAAAGAACAATCAGGGTTCCCTGCCCTGTGGGAAGTCCAAGGACCACCCACCTCCATCCAGGTCTAGTAAAGTGAGCATCCAAACTGCCTAGGCTCCCACAAATCCTCCACATTTAGTTGAAAAGCACAGAGCAAGTTTTTATTTTGAGATTGTGCAAAGGCTTATATTCTTAGATATTACAATCGCATAACTACTACATTCATTTTTGATGTAGTAGAATTGTTCCCATGCTCTGGTTTGACCAACATAAATAATTTATGATTGAGGGCATATTGGTGAAGTTTTTAAAAAGTTTTTAATAACTAGTAGGCAGATCTGTCAATGACTTTGAATCACAAACCTCAAGACTTTATCAAATTATATAATAAAAGATGAGATTTTTCTGTTTTCCAAGGATAATATGACTCAAACAAAATCAGTTTTTGAGTCACAACACCTGCTAACTTCTTCTGTCACCTTCACTAATTTAGCTCTCTTTTAATGACTTTATTTGGTTTGTTTACCTGTATAATGGGCTATAAACAACAACCACTGTCTCTCAGGATTAGGGAAGTAGTAGAGATTCAAGAAAGTACAGAAGAATCAGACATCTAATAATAAGCATGGGAACAATTCTACTAGGTTGAAAATATTTAGTAATTCTGATGTCTGAGAATACTACTCATTGCTCAGTCTCAACATACATTATGATACAATCCCCACCATGGGTGGTTTCACATTCAATACTTTCACATTCACCTTATTAATGGAATGCTTTTGATTTGCAGTTAACTGAAAATTAATAATTAAAATTAAATTTTATATTGTTGGTATATTAAGTTATAACCATAGCAAGCCCTTTTTGTTCTTTTTAATCAAAACAAATTCTTAAATTTCTTTATATCTTGAAAGACTATATTTTTCTATGTTTTATTATTGCCATAAACTTACAGGATGAATTGGTTTTAACAAAGAAAAATTTGTTTCAGTTATTTATGTAAATCTACTATATCAAGTTACTTCTCACACACAGACACACAGTCAACCAGTTTGCTACCCAAAACAGAACTATATATCAATGTGATAGACCTTAAGTAAATTTTGTTGGCCTCTAACTCAATATTCTACATAGTATTTGTGGGTTCATTTGATGTATATTTGTTATTTTACATGGTGACTTTTCAGTCTTAGAAACTGCTTCATCACATTAGTCATTTGAAAAATATTTGTTAAATAAGCAGATATTGAATTAGAAAATAAATGAAAAATCGAGAACATAAAATTATTTAGGGGTCATCAAGGTACCTGCTGCAAGTTTCACATCCAAGTTTAATTTCTTTGAACCCTCGTATTGGAAGGAGCAAACATCCTCCTGAAGGATTTCCTGTTTCCTCCACATGCACACCTCTCCCGGCAACACACATCACACATACTTAAGTAAGAGTAAAAACGGCTCTGGGGGAGGAAGAAGCTACTTTAAGTATTCATTTTAAGTGATTATACCTATTTTCTTATCAACAAAGATCCTGATGGAGAGCAGTGCAATGGCTCAGTAGGTAAAGACAGTTTGTGTGAATCCTGATGATCAGAGTTTAGTCCCAAGAATCAACATGGTGGAAGGAAAGGATTGAATCCCCTAATCTGTCCTCTGACCTATACAAACACACAAAAAAAAAAAACACACACACACACACACACACAAAAAAAAAACACACACACACACACACATGCACATTTTAAAAAATTCTTACTGAAGAGTACATTAAAGTATGATACAAACAAAATAATATATCATGCATGTGCTTTGTATAAAATATTAAATCAGAAAGAACAAATGTATAAAACATATTTATAAACTATCATTACATTGCTTTGATGAATAATTTACCTGACAAGTCAGGTCAAATTATAGAATTATTCTATGTAACTGGCTTTATTATTGAAATACACAATTTCCTAAGAAAAATTACATAGATAATTTAGTTTGTATTTATTTTGTATAAAAGAAATAAGAACTTACTAATTCTTAGATATTTTTCCAGTACTTTTTCTTCTCATTTGAATATTGGTCAAGTATTTGGTGAAATTAAAGAACTCAGATTCATTTTTAAATGAATGCTTTAAAAAGAGTTGGAAGGATGGCTACATTTTAAACAGAAGGAAATAAGAATGATATTCTCTTGAAATCTAAGACCAATAAAAATAATATCCATATGGTATACAAAATTTTTCTTTTTTATTTATTGAAAATAATTTTTCATATAATATATTCTGTTCAGTTTCCCCTACCCCATCTACTCCCAGATCCTAGTCACCTCTTTACCCATACAATTCCATACTTTTTTTCTCTTTCTTTAAAAGCAAACATGCATAAAAAGAAAAGCCAGAAGAAACATACACACATATTTAAACCCATAAAAATAAAACATTGGAAACCATGATATATGAGAAAAAGATTAGAGAGATTAAAAAAATACAAAATAAACAAAATGAGGCAAAAAAAATCTATAAAAATGCCAGTGAGTGTATTTTATGTTGGTACTCTGCTGCTAAGCATAGAGCCTGATCTGAAGTGTTGTTTATATACCCAGGGAGACTACACTGGAGAAAACTAATTGTTCCCTTGCAAGCAGTTGTTGATTGGACATAGCTTCTTAGTTATAAAAGGGGAGTTCATATCTAGTTCCCCACCCAGTGCTGGAACCCAAGCTGTCTTGAATCTGCACAGCCCCTATGCATGCTGCCACAATCTCTGTGATATGTGCAGCAGTCTTGTCAAGTATGGAGGACACTGTTTCATCGGAGTCATCCATCAACTATGGCTTTTACAATCATTCTGTCTCCTCTTCTGTAGGGTTCCTGAAGCCCTTAAGTGTTGATATCCAATTTAGGACTGAGTATTCCAACGTTTCTCGTGCTCTATACAATGTTCAGTTGTGAGTCTGTATTTGATCTCATCTACTACAGAAGGAAGCTTCTCTGATGATGCTTGAGGAAAAACCAATCTATCAGTAATACCAGAATGTCATTCTGAGTCATTTTACTGCTATAGAATAATGGAATTTGGTTTTCCCCTGGATCCCCAGCCTATTTCATCTTAGGTTTTTGAACACCCAAACAGTGCCAGGGATGGGTGCTATCTCATGGAGTGGGCCTGATATCAGATATGGGTTGGTTATTCCCATAATTGGTGTGCCACTATTAATCTGGAAGGTCACTATTGTAGATTGAAGGGTTTTTTAAAGCCAGGTTTATGTTTACATTTCTACTATGGTAGCATAAAGTGTACTTTTCAGTACCAGTGAGTAGGGTAAAGACTCTAGTTAGGCACCAGCTCAAGTTTTCTGTCCTATAACAACTTTAATTTTGGATTTCCATGATATGTTATTTATTGATCTATAAAATGTATCATTTTTAATGTATCATTAAAAAGTTTCATTAAACTGAAACCAAGAACACTCACTATTTTCCAATTACCATAGGGCAGAAATCTAGGCATGACTTTGCTCCTTCAGAGAGGCCCACAAGATTACAGTGAGGACAGAAGATGCGGTGGGCACACTGGAAGCCCAGCTAAGAGAAGTGACTTCTAGACTCACAACAGCGACTATTGTCAGGAACTGACTTGTGGCATAGAATGTCTTAATTCTGTACCATCTCTAACCATGTATTCTTCCCCAAATCTTGCCGTGTTGTCTTCTCCAATATGGCAGCTACCTTCGTCAAAGCCAACAAGAGGCTTTCTCAGTAAATCAGAAGCCATACTATTTTATAAACAATCAAAGAAATAACATTATATCAATTTTGCCATATTCTGTTGTCTAGAAATTCCAGGGCCACCCAACCTTGAAAACAAATGTTGCATAGGACATAAGTACCAGGTTGTAGGGGCCAGTGTTGCCTTACATACAAATCTGCCTACGACATAAAATAATATATCGTGTTTAGGCATGGTGTTTGAGTTTACCTGCTTCCTCAGAAATACTTTTTCTTCTTCTGCCCAACTTTAGCCAACACTGAGTCTTAGACCACATGGGATGCTTACAAGTTTATTCTGACTTACCCAGAAGATGAATAACAGGGGAAGACCAACAGCATGAGTGCAGACATAAACAGGTTCATCAGACCAACCCACCAGAAAAATCTCTCTCCAAAGACCTTCCTTATGAGTTTGGAGGATTTTCCCCACTTCCTTACACCTGTTTTCAAGGTTTTGTTGCGATGCGTATGATAATTGAGGGTTTGCTGAGGTGGCCTTCTATCTGGGGCATCCAGGGGTTTTAGGTCCCATTTTTACAGAAGCTCAATAATCCCCAGACTTGATTTTCTCCTAAAGCCAACAGATACACAATGCTGGCCTTACAAAATGCATGTGAAGGCCTTGCAAAAACAGTAATCATGTGGCTATATCTCTTACACGTTTTTAAACTTGAAAACAATTTGAAGTTTGTGTTTTGTAGATGCTAGAATTATTTGAAGAAAGTTTAGATAAAAATTGATGTTAGCGCTACATGTCTCTCTTGTAAAGTGTGAGATTGTTTGTACTACATAATTATTTTACAATGCCATTGAGACCATGTGCATTTTATATTGGTAAGCTATGAGGTATGAATTAAGACTATAAATCTCTTTAAAGGATTTGCTTATGTCATACTGTAGTTTGCCCAGCATGAGGCAATTAGTTTATTGTTCCCATAGTGATACTTTTGACCTCGATCTAATTGTCTCTGTGCTTAACTAATGGCGTTTGTGGAATTTTTGTCTAGTTAAAGTATTGGTTGCTATGAAACAAACCATCCCCAAACCAAATGGTTTCAAATAATAATTAATTAGTTTGTTCATAATTGTACAATTTGGACTTGTCTCTGTAAGCACTTGGGAGTATTTTCTTTTAGTTTATCCCAAGGTCACCATTCAGCCACAGTGACTGGTGGTTTAAATGGTGCTACTGTTAGGTGGCTTGTCTAGAACATCTCAGGACAGCCAGATCATAAGCACTCCATATTATCTCCCATCTACTGATCCTGAGCTGTGGGTAGTGGCAGCGTTCTATGGCGGTGATGAAGGAGCTGTGCCGTCACTCAAGGTCTTGGCTCTAAATTCCCACATCATTGTTCTCACATGCTAACTTGGTCGAAGCAAGTCCAAAGGTAATCTAGATTTCACAAGATGAGAAGGAGAACTCTATCTCTTGATCAGAGAGCACAGTCATTTTATAAATAGGTGCACATGCATGGCTGGGAAAAATTGGAGGCCACTTAAAATAGTTTTACTGTTTATTTAAAAAGTTTTACTGTTTTATTTATAAGTTTATATAATAGATATGTTATAAACATACAATGTGGTCTTTGTGATTTTCGTTGAGTTCTTTTATTTTTCTCTTTGTAACATATGCTAATATAATAATGAATTCTAATCTTAAAATCCTTAAAGTCAAAGACAGGTATATGTTCCTAGTAAGATGAGGCAAAGAAGGAACCCAGTGGGGAAAGTTGCTGCCAGGAGCAGAAGACCAGAGCTCTAGCATCTAGACAAGATATTGCAGTGGATCACAAAAACTGTTCATGTACTTGCAGCCTCCAACAGTCGTTACAGAAATGCCTTCTCTTCCTGTGAGCTTATTTACTTCCCCATGAAAATAATGAAGAAGAATCTACAGATATTTATGGTATTTACCTGCCTTGCTGCTATCTCCATCATTCCAGAAGTTAGCAGAACTGCCATTGAAATGGATGAAATATGAGTGAGAGGTGAAAACTAAAATAAAAACTAACTCATTGCCTTTATTAAAATGCCAAAAAATATGAAAAAGGTTGGACTTACTAAATTATAACATTTGATTTTTGTGTGGTAGTTACCATGTTGGTCGGTATAACTCACCACTGGGGACTCTATAAAGGATGAATGTGGTAATCAATAAGTAGAGAATTCCCATAGTGCAAACCTAGTTATCTAAATAAAGAAAATAAGCTAGAAAGAATATTGAATTATTGTTACATTGGGAGGTCTATGCTATCTTAAGGTCACATGATACGTTTGCAAGGCAGAAAGCACTCAAGACAGTGCTGGAAAGGAAAAGAACTATAGTCATTGAACTAATTGAGGAGGAAAACGACATGGAAAGTTGGGGGATTTTATATACAGAACTGCAATTAAAACTTTATTAAGAATATTTTGAGAGAAACATATAAATATGTTTTTAACATAGAGTAAACACACATATAGTATATTTATGTATATATTTATAGTAAGCATAAAATATAATATGATATTGTACTGAGCATAATAAAGTCAGCTGGCCTAGTATAGAAATGGACTTGACATATCAGCAGTTTATCTGAGATCGCCCACTGAGGATAGCCCTGTGGGAAGCTCTCTCCAGCCAGAGGACATGGCAGCTGTTCAAAAGCAAACATGAATCCCTGCTGCACTAATCAAGTCTCAGCAGGGAAGATGCTCACTCTGTATATTCTGTATTGATTAGAAAAAAATTCAAATATTTGGTCCCATTCTAAAAAGACTCAGAAAAATACACTAGAGGAAGGTGACCATAGTGATGAAGCATCCAGAAATTTTGACAGGTGGGAATGGCTAAGAACTACAGATAAATTAGCTGTGGAAAATGAAGACTATGAGGATATGTGTAGTCTTCAAATGTGTGTAGGAGTATAGGGTAGGATTGGTCTTACTTTGGAGAATTTCACGTCAGCAGAATAGTGACAGTAGGCAGATACGATTACGTGTCACACTGTACAGCTGCAGTTTTACTGATGCGGATGAATAGATATGATCACTCTGTCCACAGTGAGTTTCAGATACTTTGGATGTGCATATCAGTTCACACACATGTTTAATAAGTTTGTGCCCTTTTAATTTTTCTTTCTATATTATTTTCCATTCTCCTCTTGTGCTTGAGCAGCTTTCCTGTTTATATTGTGTGATCACCATAGTATCTAACTTTAGGTTCATTACCTCGGAGTTACTAAATAAAAAAACTGTGAACATAATTCTTGTGTTTTTCAGAGTAAAAATGATGTAAGAGAAAGTATAATTAAAAATTCATATTACCACCAAGAATTATTTAGGGTGCATAAACACAATCTTTCCTGTGCTCTCAATAAAATTGTTACCTATGCTACCCCGTATCTTAGATATTTTAAATTTATTTTGGATATAAGTATTGTAGCATCTTCCAACATATGTGAGCATTACTTTTATAGTTAAATACTTTTTCATCATAATCAATATTTAAAATATAAGGATAACTTTCCTAATAATTGTATACATGTGTATAAAATGTTTAAGCCTCTGTGCTAGGATTTCTAACATGATGGCTCATGATCATCAGATGTCATTTTCTGCTACTATAGGAAAGGAAGGCTTAATTATTCCTTCTTAGCCAGGTGGCCAAAGAATGTGCATGCCTTTTTAATGAATCCATTTTCTCCAGAATAGTTGTGTCTTAGTGTCTTCTGAGGGACAGCTTTGCTTCTAAAACAATGAAAAGTATTTAACATTTAAAATCAAGTTGATATGCGGAACTCTAAGTACTCGTTTAAAAAGCATGTCATCCTACATTTATTAAATAAAACATAAAAGAAAATAATAGATAAAAGAAACAGAGCAAAAGGTTGTTATTTTAAGAAATACTAGTAGCTTAAATATCTCAAGTAGACTTTTCTGTGAATATGTGGAATAAATGTATTCTGCATTTTGGCTTCTTTTCTAATAAAAGGGAATCACGTGTTCTACGACAAATGCCACACACAGCTTTTATTTATTTTACTAACATGAACACTGTCGTGTTTTTATTATTCATGATATTCTGCAATGAAATCCAGAGCAATCATCTGGTCCCTCATCATTTTAAAGAAGAGAAACATCAAAGCAGCAGGCACTTAGCATCTTTGTCTGCTCCTGTTGTAGTATAAGGTACATGCCATCAGATACCCCTAAGGTTCAGAAATTCTAGTTTACAAACCTCAGATTTTAAGCCATTTCCTACTTTTTCATTTTAAGTTTTTAAAATTCTTGTCTCATTGCTTTGACTTCACTATGAAACTAATTATGATTTAACTGAGGAAATTGTACATCTGTTAGTCACTCCATGAGTTATTAATATAATAAGCATAACTATATGTTGTCAATATAATTTTGGGAGGTAATTTTATAGATATTAAGGTAGAGAGTTAAGCCAATTATGTCTCTTCAAACATGGCAAATGACACTAGTTGGGATGATTGATGTTTTCCATCTGAAAATGCAGAAAGTTCACTGTTTGGAGTTGTACATAGCTTCTTTTCGTTTTAAATGGATTAAAAATTTAAAGATTGTACTTCAGTATCATGCTTCTAAAATGCTAGAATAGTGAGAATTTTCAAGTGTTGTACTCCGTGTAAACAGAGACTGCTCTTTCATTTGCTGGCCACCCAGACCTGAATAATCACACAGAAACTATATTAATTACAACACAGTTTGACCAGTGACTCAGGCATATTCCTAGATAGCTCTTATATTTTAAATTAACCCATTCTTAATTTCTGTATTGTTGTGAGGCTGTAGATTACTGGTAAGGATCTGGCATCTTTCTCCTTCAGCAGCTGCATGGCATCTCCTTGACTCCACCTACTCTCTCTCTCTCTTTCCCATTTCTGTTTGGATTTTCCACCTGGCCATATTCTGCCCTGCCAGAGGCCAAAATAGCTTCTTTATCAATTAATAATAATAAAACATATTCACAGCATACAGAGGGGAATCCTACATCAACTCCATATACTACTCCTTATAGCCTGAAGGTTATCAATAACCCATGTCAACCATAAGAGCAGTCAGAGCACATATTATAAGGAAGAATGTCTTTGTCTCTGGCTGCAATTCCTAAATATGTGGCTGTCTTCTAAGCATGCTGCAATTAACTGCTACTATTTTTATTAACAGATCATTAAAATAAACTCAAAACTAGTACTATTTATTTCACAGTTCAGGAACTCGCTTGGTTAAATTAATTAATTTATATATAGCACTAAAAGCAATATCCAATAGCTAATTACCCCTTATTATTTCATAGAAAATTAGGCAACAAATAAGACTATATTAGTAAACATCAAACTTTCCTGGATATATAAGGGCTGTGTTTAAGATTAAGATGCTAATTGTGACTTGTATCTTAATAATTTTAAGGTACCATTCAGCATTTAAGCTAGCAATTCTAAAATTTAGCTCTATGTCCTATCAACACAAAATGTATAAGAATAGATAAAAATATGAAGCAAAAACTGTCTTAGTGGTGAAATTAGAATCTGACAACTCTATTAGCAAAGTATTTTTATTATACTTTCTTTAATAAGTAATAGGTTAAAATAGAAAAAAATCTATGAGTCCAGTGTACATGGATAATATAAATATCAAACTTTTATTTGATGAATAGTCAAAGGATAATAAGCCTAAATTTTCAGACTCATATTCTCTTCAATGAAACTGGCTTTCAGCAAAGAAATGTGAAATACATGAGCAGTATACTATTCAGCCCTAAAGAAAAATTCCTGTTAAAATATCAGAATGGGTGGAACTTTAGGACATCCTGTTTAATGAAGTAAGATAGACACATAAAAATATGTACCACGTATTCTGTCACATGGGTAGAGGTAAAAGTCATCGGTATGAATGTAGACTAGTTATCACTGGAGACTGAGAAGGGTCAGGGAAACAGGATAGATGGAGATTAGAAGTAAAGGAAAGAGCAGTAGTAGAGTTCACAGTTTATATTATACGTTTTATACGGAAATCAAGAAGAGAAGCTTGATGGTTTCAAATGTAAAGAAGTGATATGAAGATGCAAACACTGGCTCCCCAGTTTGTACATGCTATAACTAGATGTTGTAATATCACACTGTCCCCAATAAATAAGAGCAGATACAATGCTTTAATAACATTTTAATGTTTGGGTTATTTTCTTAATGATTATATAAATTATTATAAGTAACTATTGGAATTAACATAGTTTAGAACTCTCCTAGAAAGAAGGAATACAGAAAACACTGCATGTTTTGGATATGGAGCTAGGAATGTGGTATGAGACTGTCATTTCTTTCCATTCTGAGACAGCAGAAAGCAGGAAGATCACAGATTTGAGGGAAGCATAGTTACAGAGTAAAACTGTCTCAAAAAAATCATTCAATCAAAGAAATAAAAATTTATGTAATGAACCTAGTGATACTTCAAAGATATATTCAAAGAGTTACCATACTTATTTTATGTTTAAAAAGACTAAATTTTTTTTCACTATTTATGAAAACAGAAAGAAAATAAAAAGGAAATAAAGTCTATAAATGGTAAAATTAATAAAAATAGTAAAATAGAAAACAATATAAAAATAAAAGCAAAATGTATTTCTTGAAAATACTTTAAAAAATTTAAATGTGACAAAACACATTGAGGAAAAATATAACATGTGTGAAAAAGAAAAAAGCCAAAATGGTGAGAGAATGAATCAAAAAGAAAACGTAAGCATCGTAAAAACAATATTAAAACTAGATGAAAGAAGTTCCTAGAAAATTCTCTATTATGAAACCAGACTTCATTAGGAACAGAAAATTAAATCTTTATGTAAATGTTTTGAACAACATCAATACTTAACATTATTTTCTTCAAATAAACAAACAACCCTTGATATCCAGATTTGAAGTTTGGTGCAAGTTAAAAAAACATATTTCAAGAACAGATATATCCAACTTTTATATAGAATTTTATATAGACTTTTAAAAATAATGTTGGAATTATCTTTCTCAGAGAAAAACTGATGTGAAAAAGAGTTTGTCTTTTGCAGTATGTACAATGTTTGTCTAAGATTATCCAGAGTTCTACTCTGTTTCTGCATCAGTAGAAACCAGGTTTTGCTTTCTACTCACTATAAAGATATAAAGAGTGGTCCAGACTTGCATGCTACACTGAAAATTATCTGACTAAACAACTGGAATTTGCTTCTTATGGCCAAGGGTCCAGGTGATATAATAAATCAAGGAAGTATTTAAGAAAATTCAAGCATTAATATGTCATAATTTTTCATCATTTCCTATGTTAGAGTTTTGAACCTGTTGGATTGATAGCCAAATTTGATAATCTATTTTGAAAATGATTATCTGTAAATTCAATTATTTAGTTACTTTTAAATTTATATTTCTAGTATTCATTAATCTTACATATTCCTGCTTCTCCAAGTCTAAAGTTTATATTTTCTTTTCACAAAGTGGCAATTAGTCTATATAATATTTTGCTGCCTATAATGAAGACATTTCTATATTCATTGCTTACTATATTATATGCATCCTTTTATTATGCCATAGATTATAACTTTAACAAATACCTTTTTTACTTTGAAATCCATTTCAATTCATAATTTTTTAACACTAGTTTACCTGAGGGGAATATAAGTCCATATAGAGCAACATTTTGAAATTTAAAATTGGTCAAAATTTTAGTTGATTGCAGTAATCAAACAGAATATTTTATTGAAACACAGCTCAAAGTAATGGTTTGTTGACTGATGTATCCAATCTAACTATATACTGCTATGTATTTTTGCATATTACACCATGGAATTTGGGTTGTTTCCTACAACTGAAGCATTTGTAGCTTTGTTGGAAACTTCACTTCCCTCCTAGAAGTATTAATAGTGGCATACATTATAATGTAGGTCTCAGTGAAAAGTGTTTTTAATAAATAATAAGGCATACTTTTAAAGTATGATGAGCATCTCTGAGAGACAAATAGACTGAATGAAATTTTAACTAAAGTCATAAAGTTTATACTAGTGAAAATGTAATGTTAACATGAAAATGAACTTTTAATGCCAATTATTTTATTAGAAGATCTTTCTGTTATCTCTAGAGAATACGTAAAGTCACATTAAAGTGTCTTCAATTTGAATTATGGTTCAATTTACAGAGGTGATAGTGATTTTCCATGAATATTTTCTATAGCTTAAGATGAAATGATCTAATAATACAGTTTTAAATACAAACATTTACTATATTAAAGCTACGCAAAGACTTAACTGCTGCTAAAGTCGTCTAATATCATTTCATTGGTAATCTAGGACACACATTTGATATTTAAAATCAACATTATTATGCAATTCATTTTGACAAAACCCTGGTTTTTCTGTTACTTGACACGTCTTGACCAGTACAGCTATGAAATGGCTGCCGTCTCTCCATCATTGCATCTTCGCTTCCAAATGCAATCCCTCTGTTACAAATGCTGTAAACACCTCTTGGTTTTTTGTTTCACTAAGTTGCAAAAAGTTTTATTTGCACCAATGCAAGGATCTCATCCTTGGAGAAATGAGGCTCTTTGTGCTGCCTTAGTGACTCAAGAATTGTGTGACCTCCAAATACTCACGCAGCTGACTATCATGAACGCGCCTCCACCGGAGCACGCAGTAACATCCCTTCCCATTGGGTTCATAGGGACTGATGTCAGAAGAACAAGAAGGCAAATGTCTTTAAAAAGTTTCAGAGGGGAAAGACAGTGGAGCAGAAAATGGCAATGACGACGGAACTGTGGAGGAAGACTAGAGAGCTCCAGACAATACTGAGAAACCAAGGCCTCAAGGGTGACATTCAGATTAAAACCAAACCCACGATGTGAGAATTACTTTGTGTTCAACCCTAAAATAGTTGCCATCGATGCATTGTCAGAGAAATTCACAGGTTTGCTTGTTTTATAGTTCTTGAAGTCAAAAATGCCAAATTAGTCACACTAAACTAAATTCAGGCTGATGGCAGACCAGGTTCCTTCAGAGGGAGGAACATGTGACCTTCCTTGCCTATGCCAGTTTCTAAAGGTCCCCTTCTTCAAAAAATGCTATACCTCTTGAAACTGCTTAACTCTCTTCCTTCTTTTTCATGTTTATGTAACTTTTCCTTTCAGCTTTTCTCCTATAAGAACCTTTGTGTTTTCGTTGGACCTATTGGGGTTACCTAGTATGTCTCAAGATTATTATTATTATCTGTATTATCCTTATGATAAGGATTTTTGGATGTGTTTATCTTTGGAGTAAGGGGGAATAATTAAATCAATCACACCAAATTAAGAAATAAAGTAGGAAAAGATGTTGCGGGACATTCTATGTATTAAATTGTGCCCATTCCACATTCCTGTGCTGAAGTTCTAACTTCCAGTGTGAGAGGTTAGATTTTGGGGGAAGATATTGTTTTTAGGAAGTAATTCGGGTTAAATAAATCATAAGCAAGTTTCTAATCTTATAGGATTAGTGGCCTTTTCAAAACAGAGAGAACAATTTTTTTTTCCTCATGAGCAGCAAGAAAAGAAAAGGTGACATTTAAAGGGGAAAGAAGCTACTTAATAGACAGAAAGAAAGTCCTACCAGGAATTGAAAGAACCAGTGCATTGAACTAGGACTTCCCACCCTTCAAAATGGTGAGAAGAGACATCCATCTCTGTTATTTAAGTCAGGCACTCTGTAGCATTTTGTAATGGCATTCTGAGAAAAATGAGGTAGGAGGTGACGATGAGATGACCCTCTGGAGACTTCCAGGTGTTATGGCATGTGCAGATTTCAAGAGAGAAATCTGAGCAGTAAATATAGATGTGAAATTTGTCAGCATTAAAGGTGGTAATAATTGACAATGGGAAAATCTTTAAGCTAATATAAAAGTATGTCTACTGAAAGGAGTATATAGATAAGAATATATGCATATAATTGTATGTATGTAATATGTAGATTTGACAAGTAATATATTTACTCTAAAGATATTCAGTGAAAGGTTAAATTAATTCTCTGTGTCAGTCACAGTATGAAAAACAGGTAGAAGATGGTAACACAAGCTAATAGAGACATAGTACATGCTTTATGTACATTTTCCTGCAAAGCAGACAAAGAAAACAGGCACAAATATACTTTTCATTATATTTTATTTTTGCCATGATTCTTCTGATAGCAGAATAGAAAAATCAATTTTGATAGATTATCAAGCAGACCAACATTTGAAATGCAAATAATTTTCAGTATGAAGAGGATTGCTCTCTTTCAACATATCCCAAGGCAAGAAGACTATGGCTATGAGAGTCCACCTGGTAGCAGCTGATACCCTCAATAGAAAAGGAATTGTGGAAGTGTTGCTGAAATTGACCAGGTGGAGCAATGCACTCTCTCCATGAAGGGGCTGCTGGCTTCTCTCTTCCATTGTGTGACAAGCACTGTTATATCATGATATAAAAAATAGTAATCTTTGTCAGAAATGTTTTCTTCCTCCATCTGTTCTCAAAAGCACGATGTTTTTGCTCTTGGACTATTTTCTGCTCTAACCTTTCCCCACTACAAAGCCAGCATGACAGCCTAACTTATAACAGCAAGACTTGGAGGACACAATAAACATTGCTGGTCTGAATTCTGGGTGCCAGCCTCATGTCTAGAGCCACTTTCTCAGTGAGCCACAGCACAGGACAGTTTACCAATATAATAACTTAATATAGTTGACAAGATGGGGTTATGTGGAAGTGTTGCCTTAAAAAAATAACTAGCAAAAGAATAAGCATATTAAAGGTGGATTTTAATGCTGATTTCAACTAGTCAATATGTTCTGGTTAGTAAACACTATTAGTATTGTTGCATGACGAAACATTTCCTGGGAGACACTAAACACACATCTACTCAACTCAGATATGGAGCCCATAATAGGCCAAAGTATGGATACCAATAAAGTCCATCTTGGTGGAACAATGAGTTTCATTGGGATTATTGTAAGGAGTATGGGTAAAGGGTCACTTACAGAAGACGAAATGACTCAAAGACAATTGTGTCATGAAAGCCCTCATCAATATGTGTGACAGCTTACAAAAGCTAGGAACCTGGAACACACTGCACAGCCTGCAGGCAGCTCAACAGGATACAGAGTGTTTGTCAGGTGATTGTCTAACCTTTTTCAGGCAGCTTGTCTGGACTCAAAATCTTTGTAGTGTGGCTCCTCTGAGAGACTTCTTTGCAACTTTTATTGCTTACTCTGGTAAGGAAGGGCCTAATGAATCTGCTGTGTTTCAGGAACTTCCTGAGGTTACATTGAGTTGTTTACCTTACTACTTAAGAAATTTCTGGGGAGGATGGAATATTATAATTGCAGAGCCAACTGTGACATAATGACTGTGACAACAAAATCTGCTTGGAACACACTCTATGTAAATAAGATATGCCTATTTTTCCTTTAAATAATGAAGCACTCATATTGGGGAGAACTAGTATGTCAACAGGATGTTAGCAAGAGCCTAGCTCGGGTTTCGAAGTTTTTGAGTGGTTTAGGAGACCGGGGAAGCAAGGATTTGCTCTCAATTAGATGTCAGCGTTCAGTTCCACCAAGGTGTATCTGACTTCTTGATTGTTTTAGAATGAGATATAAAAATTGTATGTTACATTTAAGGGACATGATATAATACACTCATAAATGACCATAGTTTAGAATGACTAATTAAATCAAGCTGATTTCTTTTTTAAAAAATCAGTTATCTCACATACTCTTTAGAAGTACATCATTTGAAGCCTATTCCTTTAGAAATTTGAAGCTGATGGTTATATTCTTATCATGTAATTCATTAGATCCCCAATACAAATCACTTCTTTCTACGTAAAATGTATTCAGCTTCATTATTCACCTATCATATACCTGTACACCCAGGGTTGAGTAAAAACTTTCTCAGGCAGAAGGAGGTCGTGGTGGAAAAAGATTAAGAATCCCTGATTCTTTTCACACTTACATTCTGCTAACATTCCCTTTATGTGTTAAGATGCCACAATGTGTGGTATACGGGTATTTTAAATTGCAGCCTCTTGATGAAATCATCCTTTCATCATTGTTTGTCACCTATTTTGCCAGCCTTTGCTGAATACTTACACAGAATTTTGTGTAAGTAGATTCACTGTTACTCACTCTCACAGCATAGGAATGTTAAAGTGAGTTTCTTCCAGGTAATGTATGTCAATGCTTGGTTTTGTTTTTCTCACCAAATCTCATCAGCTTTCAATGATTTTGATTGGATAATGTAATGAATTTTTACTCTAGGATAGTTAAGAGATTTCTAGATACATTTTGTTAATTTTTATTGTTTTTATTTTTTTAGATTATAATTTAATTATAAGATTTCTCCCTTCCCCTTCCTCCACTCCCCCAAACTCTTCTCACATATGACTTCCACATCTCCCTTAAATTCATGGCACCTTTTTTTTCCTTTTTCTTGAATATACATATATATTCCTAAATATAACATGTAAAGTACATATAATGTACCTGCATGTGTGTTTTATGTTTTTAGGGCTGACCTTTTGGCATGGGCAACCAGTTGGTATGCTATCCTCTAGAAAAGACCACCTCTCCCACTCCCAGCTTTCCTCAATTGCTCACAGTTTTTTGCTTAGCATTAAGACTTCATGGCATTTTCCCATCCAGTTTGGCATGCTCAGTTTTGTCATGCTTGTTCAGCTCATGTTTGACTTATCACATTGGTAAGATAGTATGAATGTAGTTTCTGATAGTACTAGTAGACACAAAATTCCTCACAGCAAAGTGCTTGATCTTTTGGGTTTTTTATAATCCTTCCAAACCCCTCTTCCTCAGTGTTTACTGAACCTTAGCAACAGGAGTAATTTTTGTAGATGGATGCGTTGGAACTGGGTTCCACAACTCTGCATTTTGATTGCTTGTGGTATTCTGTGGTGGTTTCTGTTAGTTACAAAGAAGAGTTTCCTTGATGAAGACTACACTTATCTGTTGTTATAAGGACAGATGCTTATAGATTGTTGTTGGGGATTATACTGGTTTAGTAGATTATTGACTGTAGATGCTCCTCCAATAACCATAGATACATCAGCACTAAGAAGTTACCTAGGTTCCTTGTTCCTTGGGATATGGTTTCCTTCTGGTTGATAGGGTCTTAAAATACAAAAAGAGAGCTGTTAGTAAGCACCAATGTATGTGCACCACTATGGAACACTTATTATTCTTGAGCCATGCTGGTTGTTGTCATGGTTCATAGACTTCACAACTGGGTAGGACATTTTGTTAAATTTTTACTGTTTTTTTT
>NC_022010.1:89916368-89937691 GCF_000317375.1 Microtus ochrogaster
TGATAGATGATAGATATAAATAGATAGATGATAGCCACATAATATAATAGAATGTATGCTACAATAACCTAGTGTAAACTAGAAGTTTTTAACTTCATTTCTATGTAACAGTTCTACACTTACACTTGTAATTCATACCTTTTTTCTATTGATGCTGTTTTAGCTAGTTTCATGTCAGCTTGTCATAAGCTAGAGTCCTTGGAGATGAGAGATCCTCAATTAAGAGACTGCCCCCATATGTAAGTTGTCCTAGGTCATGTGAGTGTGAGCATCCCTGGGATGGTAGTCCTGGGTTCTATAAGAAAACAGGCTGAGCAGTCCAGAAAAACCAAGGTTCAGTAAGCAGCACCCACATGTGGCCTCTTCATCTGCTCCTTGCTCCAGCGTTCTGCCTGGTTTGAGTCTCTGCCTTTACTTCCTATGGGGGACTATGGGATATAAACCATTCCTCTCCAATTTGCTTTTGATCACAATATTTCATTACAGCAGTTGTCACTCTAACTAGAATAGAAACCGGCTGTACTTCATTAACCAGTTCTTTACAGTCAAAATAATTAGATGTTACAGTAGAATTGTAATATTTTTACTAGAGATTTATCTCCATATGAGAGTTAACCTTTTGAACTACAACTAACTCATATACTAAAACTAAAAGTAATTTACATGTGAACTGTCAGTATTAGAGTATTCTTAATTTACCTCTAACAATGAGCTTTATACTTTTATACATTTTTATATTGTTACTTATCCTTTTTCTTTCAATGTAACGAACTCTTTCAGTTTATAAGGTCAGTTTTATTGTGATGAGCGAACTCAGTTTTTGTTTTACAATTATCTTCCTGTTAGCCTGTCTGTTTATTATTTCAGACAGGTCTTTCTACACAGCCCTTTATAGCCTAGAACTGGCCATCCCAACTTGTAGCAAACCTCCTGATGCTTCTGTAAATGTTTTGGATTATAGGGAGACTTGGACAGATACCATTTCTGGTGGTTCTTGGGTTTTGTAGTTAGTTGTACTGATTACTTTTATATTCCTATGATAAAAATATCATGACCTGGTCAACTTATAAGGGGGAGGTTTATAGGGTTTGCAGTTTCAGATGAATAAGGATCCATCATGGCTGGGAGGCTGCAGATATGACAGCTAGAGCATCTCAAACCTCAAGGTGGATGCAGGGAGAACAAGCTGGGAATGGTATATGGCTTTGCAACTTTAAAGTCCTTCCCCAGTTACACACTTCCTCCAGCAAGGCAACACCTATGAAACCTACCAGAACAGAGCCACCCACCGATGACAAAATACTCAAACATCTGATCCTATGGGGACATTCTCATTCAACCACAACACTCCTAATAGTAGGAAAATACAATGAAGTTAGGGGATGGTTTGAAATGTGCTGTAGAAATAATGATTGCAAGGATGTGACAATGGCACCTGTGGGTGAGAATCCTATCACATCATTGTGTGGATATGATTGCTACCAGGTTACAGGTAAGAAAGCTGAGAACTGAGTTTAGAGTTTTAGAGGACCAGCAGTGGGAAAAAGACAAGTCAGTTATCTAGAAGTTTCTCCAAGGTGTTCTGTGAGCAGGAAAAATATCAGGACTATAACAGTGCATGAGTATGGCCTAGACAGGATTCCTTCGTGATCTATTGTAAGACAGGGATTAGCAAACCTGTCCCATTAACAGTGGTAGGCAAGGATCCTATGCATCACTAAACTCAAGTTTAGTTGAGAGGCAATTAGAGAGAAACGGGAGTAGAGCTTTCAAGTCCATGACCATGATCAATGTCAGCAGGCAGACAGACCTGTCTACAATGTATATTGTGCATGACTCCTTCTACATTTTCGCCAGGTGGTTTTATTTGCATGCTCAAGTCCAAATGGGTTGAAAGCCAAGTTATTTGGTAAGTGATGTTGTATCTAAAGCTCAAGATAGAGCTACAGTAATGGATCTGCTATACAGTTAGGTTTCTCAGATTGACTCTCCTAAGTCTTTTGCCCCATAGACATTTTACAGCCCCCTATCCCAACCCAAAACCTACCACAAAGACACATGACATTTGCCTATAGATAGTACAAAACTTTTCTTGCTTGTAATACCCTATAAGTAGCTGGACTTTTTTCTAATGAGTTTATATTACAGTAAAAATACTTTGACTATACCAGGTGTTCTAGACTTGTTTCTGTTGCTATAATAAAACACAATGATTACAAGCAACTTTGGAAGAAACAGGTGTATTTCATATGATAAGGAGAAGCACATGCTACGTAGCAACCTGTCCAACACAGCAGACTCTCTGGAAGCAAGTGGTGAGTAGACAAGTTTCCTGGGAAGGCAATGAAAGGGAAGTAACTGTTTGAATTGCCTTCTGTTCATCCTGTTGATCAGAAGACTCCAACTTCAGCATTCAGTGGATGGCCCACTGTGCTACCCTTCTTACTGGACAGATGAGCTGACACATATTTATGCATGAAAGGTACTTACAGCCCGTAGTACAAAGACAGCCTGTACTTTGTAGGTGTACAAAGAAATTACACTTGGTAGCAGAAGGAATGAGGGCTGTGGGATACAGATTTTATAGTATCAGGTAGGTGTGGGTACCCCTGATTCTTCCATGGGGGTTACTGACTTAGTTTAATCCTTCCACAAGGTGACCAGAAACTTGTGGACTGCTTTTCTCCAGGTCTTTCATGGCCACTGCCCCCTTGGACTCCTTGAACTCCCAGCATTTGTGATTACTGTACAAGGTTTTGGTCCATTAATGTTCCATCATTGAGATGTGAGGAAAGATGCATGAGGCCCTGTTTCTTCCCAGGAAGTATGAACAGTTAGTGGTTACTGGGAGTGGAGTTTGCAAGATTATACCTCTCCCCAGGGATTTATTAGCAGTAAACAATTGCTGTGAGGGAGACTTACTATTATTATTATTGCATGGTATAGCTGTCCCTGAATTGTCCACACCCCAGTAAAGAATCCCAATTAAACTCATTGATTCGTTATGCTAGACTGGAATGGAATCATTTCTTTGGTCTTGTACTGGTGTTCTCTCTAGGGTGAATAAAGAGCTTATTCATGTCTTTCCAGGAAATATCACAAAGCGTGGCTGAATCCTGATGCTTGGTAAGGTACTTAGTGGTGAAAAGAGCCTGTACCTAGCCTGCTTCATAAAGGGAGTGATTCTGTCTAGGGAGCTTTATCTGAAGACACGGAGCGGTGGGGTGACTTGCCATAGTGCTGTCTGAATTCATCACAAGCTCCTCATCTACAAAAAACATGAGTCCATATTTAGGATATCTACTATATTATCACAATAAAATTTAGTTTTAAATAGGGAACACTGAAATAAGAATAAAACCAGTTAACAGTTTTAAAAAGAGGAGCACTCCTTTTAGCCAAGAGGTATTTTGGGATGCTATAGCGACCTTGTGTTTGTCTGAACTTGAACAAAAGTATGAAGTGGCCTTGCTTTGTCTCATCTTGTCATGTCTCAGAATAGCCTTGTCTGAGGTTGATAATGTGTCCGGTAGGAGAATAAAATAGCCTGTCTACGAGTGCTGGACACACTCCCATATGTAGAGAATGGTATTGTGTTAGTAGGGTTCTTTTTTTTTTTTTTTGCAAATGGGCAAGTTAATTGAAGGAAAGTAAGTTAGATGAAAGTTGACTAGGGAAAGTGTTCTAGAGAGAAGATAGCAAGGTTCAGTCTTTATAGGGAATCGAGGAGATACAGATGGAAAAAATGAAGACATCTGTATTGGGGATCATTCCAGTCTGAGCACACAGCACATGTGAAGAAAAACATTGGAAATACTTGAATTGGAGATCTGCAGAGCATAACAATTCAGAGAATGAATATATAATACAAAGAAGATTTATTAGTTTGTCTTGCAGGGTAGGTAGGGTTCTGTTGCCAATGGAATTATCTTCACACTGGAGAGATTGGCTGCTGAGTGCACAAGGCTGGATGCTGCCTCTCCTCAGTCTGGTGCTGGATGCCTTCAGGGGAGGGGAGCTGTTCTGAGGTCTTCAGTACATTTTGGTAGGCTCACTTTGTAGTCTGATGGCAGGAAAGCCGGGCACCTGCTGCAAGAAAGTTGGGCACCTTCTGTAGCAATAGTAGGAAAAGCAACTTATCAATAGGGTCAAAGGCAGGCAGGTAAGCTCATTACTTTTCTTTTTGACCTCTTTATCTCTGAGCTGCTGCTGGAAGTGCTGCTCCCTCTGGGGTTGAGTGGACTGGTCT
This sequence comes from Microtus ochrogaster, assembly GCF_000317375.1. Lineage (NCBI taxonomy): Eukaryota > Metazoa > Chordata > Mammalia > Rodentia > Cricetidae > Microtus > Microtus ochrogaster. The sequence continues at coordinate 89,920,618 of NC_022010.1, forward strand.
CTTCTCCGATCTGTTAGTCTAATTTTAAGTCCCTTACAGACTTGCCCAAAGTCTTGTCTTTTAGCTGACTCCAGGTCTAATCAAGTTGACAATATTTACCATCCCCCAAACCAAAAGACATGACTTAAAAAGAAAATCAAGAGTGTGGCTTTTTTGTTTCTTTGTCTCGAGGAGTTGAGAATGAATGTGAGCTGAAGCCTGAGATCACAAAGGACAGAACTTAGGGACAGCTGTCGTGACTATGATGTCACCGTTTTCCAAGCAGATTACACTTACTTTCCCCTGCTTTCCTCCAAGTTTCAGTTAAATTGTGCAGTTTTTGTGGAAAATCCAATACTAATTGTTATTTATCCTGTATATTATACAATAAAATTGCTTGTCAAAAAAGGTTTTTACCACTACCTGAGAGATAGATGGGAATGTTAGCTAGCAAATGCTCTGTCCATGGCAGAAGATCAATTATCCTGCGTATAATTTTCTTGGCTACCTTGAAACTAGACTGTAGTTTTTTGCAGATTACATAGTATACATTTGATCTAGGGCTCAAATTTAGTAGTTGTACTGGATAGCTGTATGTCAACTTGACACAAGCTAGGATTATTAGAAATGAAAATTAAATTGAGAAAATACCTCCATAAGATCTGGGCATACGACATTTTCTTAATTATTGTTTGATGGGAGAGAGACCCGTACATTAGGTAGTACCATCTCTGGGCTGGTTGTCCTGGGTTCTATAAGAAAGCAGGCTGAGCAAATCATGACAATCACGTCAGTAAGTAACACGTCTCCGTAACCTCTGTATCAGTTTCTGCCTCCCAGTTCCTACCCTTCTTGAGTTTCTGCACTGACTTTCCTCAGTGATGGACTGTAACCAGAAATTGAAAGATGAAACAAACTGTTTCATATCCAAGTTGCTTTGCATCATCGTGTTTCATCACAGCAATAGTAACTCCAACTAGAATAGAAGTGAAGGATTCATACAGCATGACTTTATTTCTCTATGTATATTTCTAATCTAGCTCATGATTTAAACATTTAAGACAGCTGCTGTGAAGATAACATTGTTACCATGGGAATTTACTATGTGAACTCAATAAAATGCTAACAATGACTATATTGCTCAAAAAGCAGAAAACATTGTTAACGATGATAAACATCCGCTTGTGATCAAGTTACTTGTGTGCTTCAGTTTCCTCATTTATAAACTGAATATTAGTACTTACTTCAAAATGTTTTTAGAGAGATTAAAGCATATATTAAGTTCATGGACTCATTGGCACAAAATACCATGTAAGGGAAATGTAATAATGCTTGCAATTATACATAAGTAGTCGTTAATGTCATATGCTTCTAGTTAATGGGTTAGCTATGGATTAAATTATGTGTATAAATATTCACAATCTTATTGAGAAATAATTTTTCTTACTGATGATCAAGTTACATCTAGGATGTTAATGTCACTTACAGTAACTACTGTTACTAAGGACAAATACATAATGAGTCACTCTTGGGCAATTTATGAAATTATACTTTAAGGTCAGGTGGTGGTGGCACACGCCTTTAACCCAAATATTTCGGAGGCAGAGCCAGGGGGATCTCTGTGAATTCGAGGCCAACCTGGTCTACAAGAGCTAGTTCCAGGACAGCTAGGACTGTTACACAGTGTAACCCTGTCTCAAAAAAACCAAAAGAAAAAGAAAGAAAGAAAGAAAGAAAGAAAGGAAGGAAGGAAGGAAGGAAGGAAGGAAGGAAGGAAGGAAGGAAGGAAGGAAGAAATTATACCTCAATTTAAAACACTTTCATATGTGTGACATATCCAGGACTTCTGTGAAAGAACACATTTTGTGAGTGAGCTTTTTAGCCCAGCCCTAAAACATTCACTAAGAGTCTCAGATCCTTACAGCATATTTACCATTCCAAAAACCAATACACTTGATTTTTTAAAATAACACAGGAGTGTGACATTTTTGTTTCCTTGTCTCAAGGGGTTAGAAATGAAGGAGAGCTGGAATCTCAGATCACCATATTTAGTGCCAGTGAAATAAGTGTGATAGCGACCTGATCAAGCAAAGCTTGACATGAGGAAAACACCTGCCTGGTGTTAATAAGATGCATGAGTTTCAGACAGCAGAAAACCAAAGAAAATTACTACTATTTCTGTCTTGATAAAATATCAGCAGAGCCATCATCTATTTTATTGTACACAGAAGTTTATTTGAATTCTTATGATATATGAATGGAAAAAAATATCAAATTAATTTGGACTTAGGCCACCAACTTTATTCCTAAATATTGTCAAGTCTTTATTAATACTAGCTGATGCTTTCAGGTACAGTAAGAGACCAAAAAAAGCTAATAAAAATGTTTTATTTTTCTATATCTTTATTAGGGGTAGAGGTGTGATCGATGAACAAATTTCTAATACCTTCGGAAGGCTTGTGTATATTTGACAATAGTTTACACATATTAAAACATCTCTTTTCTCCACAAAGGTCCCAGAGGCTGAGAAAAATGTTGCAATTTTCCATCAGCTATTATTTTTAGGTACAAAATAAAATCTTTAAAAAATCAAAAGCACTATCAAACAACTTTAGAAAGAATTCAGATTCACTTTCTGTGAAATATGAATATCTGTCCCCCCACAAATTGAGAGCTTCAAGTTAAAAATATATTCTTTTATTTCTTGCAAAATTTGAGCAAGATTTGTCAAGTCCAATAAGATGAGCACTGCATTCTCTAGGGACAACATACAACCAGTGTTTTCATGTCCTTGCTTGTGTGAATTTTTAATGTATAAAAGACAAAGTCTCAGCTTTGAAACCACCTTTCCCAGCTTGCCAGCCTATTACCTCCTGAGGAGGTGCCTTTTCTTTTGTAATATATGGTTACTAGTCCTAGTAATAAATATAATAATAACAATAATAATAACAAAGTAAAAATGACAACTGAGTATCTTATTTGACTTTCTATTTCTAGCAGGCACGTATGCATATAGTTTTAGAAATAAAATATTGTCTTTTTACTTAAAATTAATCAACAGTGGCTATTATTCACATATAGTCTGCATTTGGTTGTCTGTGATGAACTGATGGAAAGAAAGTATGGATAACTGAAACCCAAAACACCACAAATTATAATTTGATCTTCTATCCTCATCCAACAATTGATTAGGACTGTAAACCAGTAAACTGAAGAGACTTAAGGGTTTTTTTCTTTCCACCATTAAAAGATTTAAACTTAAATAACCTACAGTTATTGATGAATAATACTTGATCGTGTGTGTGTGTGTGTGTGTGTGTGTGTGTGGTGTGTGTGTGATTGGTTTGTTACTTAGCTTTGGTTAGTGTGTGGTGCATGGATGTGAATGTGTGTGTATATGCATGAGTGTGTGGTATATGAGCAAGTGTGTAGCTAGGAGCCTGTGGAAGGCAGAGGAGAATGTGAGCATTCTCTTCTACCACTCTCCCCTAATTTCTTGGAGGCACAGTCTCTCTCCCTAAGCCCGGATCTCGCAGTTTTTCAGTTAATTTACAAGTCAGCAAGCACCAGTGATGTGGGCGCTGGGATCCTAACTTCAGTTCTTATGTGGCAACAAGATCTCCTGACCACTTAGCCAGGCCCTGTGAAGGAAAATCATTGAAGAGTGGGCACATCTTCCCCATACTGGTAACACAGGGCTTGGCCAACCCTGGTGGGCCAGCCATGGAAGAGGGGCCATATCTTCCTCGGCCTGCCACCCTAAGGCCTGGCCGGTCCTGGGAAGGCCACCTCTGGGAATGGTGGTGGATTTTCCCGGCTTGGCATCCCAGGGATAGGCCTGGATTATAGAGATCAGCCAGGGAAGAGGAATGTGGTTTCCCTGGCCTGACAACCATTGACCTGGCTGGTGTGAGGGAGGGCCAGATGTGGAAAATTTGTAGTTTCCACAGCTCACGCCAAGGCATGGTAAGCTTCCCTGGCCTATAACCCCTGGCCCAGAGAAGACCAACCACAAAAGAGGGGGCACAGTCCCTATCTGGCAGCCATGGATGTGTCAATGTATCTTGCTTAGCCTGGCAGCCCAGTGTCTGGTCTGCCCAGGGAGGCCAGCAATAAAGAGTGGGTGGATATTTCCTAGCCTGGCACCTAGTGTCTTATCTGGCCTGTGGAGACCAGCCATGGCAGATGGGGTTCAGCTTCCTTGGCCTGGCACCCCATGGCCTGTCTAGCACAGGGGAGGTAAGACGTGTAAGAGGGGGGCACAGTTTCTCTTCCTGGAAGTCATGAAAGACAAGGCACAGCTTCACCAGTTTGCACCACATGACACCATGTGAGGAGCTCAGCCAAGGAACTGGGGGCACATCTGCCCAAGACTGGCACCCTAGGAACTCTCTGCCACTGAAGAGGCCAGTTGTGGGACAGAGGCCGAGCTTCCACTGACCCTGGGGAGGCCAGTCATGTGAAAGGAGGCACAGCTCCCCATCTGGCAGCTAAGGGTCTGGCCGGCTCTGGGGAGGCCAGATATGGAAGAGGTGTGTAGCATCCCCATTCTGACACTCCGAGATTGACTGGAAAGATCTGCAGAGGTCAGTCATTGAAGAGGGTCTCACCCTCACTGGCCTGGTACCCCAAGGCTCGTCTGGTCCAAGGGAGATCAGTCATAGAAGAGAGGGCACAGGTTCCTGATCTGGCATCCCAGGGCTTGGTAAGCACTATGGAGGCCAGTAGTGGAAGAGGAGCTCAGCTTCCCTAGCCTGGCACCCCAGCATGTCTGGCCCTGACAAGATCAGCTGTGGAAGAGGGGATGAAATTCCCCTACCTGGCAACCATGTGAGAGGGTATGCAGCTTCTCCCAAACTGGTACATATGGGTCTGGCTGGCACTTGAGAAGCCAGACATGAAAAAGGGGGTGTAGTACCCCTTGACTGGCACCCCATGGCTGGCCTTCCCAGAAGAGGCCAAACGTGACTGGTTTATGCTATGCTGAGAATTGAACCCAGAGCTTTATATATTCTCGACAAACATTAGCAACCGAGCCACATTCCCAGCCCTGACAGTTTACAGTTAATAAATATTTGTAGGTATATTGCCACTTTTAATTTTTCCTTTATTCTTGCAAGAAAGGAATCCACTGCAGTAACATAAAGTCTTAGTGCTATCATGTTACCAAATACTAAATGAACATCAAACTTACCATCTTAAGTAAATGCAGATCATTTTTCCTAGAAAAATTTAGATTCTGGAATCTTAAAGCTGTTATTTTTTTTTTTTAGGGGAGTTGTTTGTATGCAGCTATGTATGCAGGACAGCTGAACAGCTTCAAGTACAGTTTCTCAGAAGTCATTGACCTTGGTTTTTGACACGGGGTCTCATTGTCTTGAAATTTGCCTAGTAGGCTAGGCTGGCTTAAACTGTGAATCCCAGGGATGGGATCCACCTGTCTGTGTTCTTAACATGGGTTCTAGGGTCAAACTCAGGCATTCATACATATGTAAAAGCCTCCCCCCCTTTTTAATGAGTTATTTGTTCACCGCCTTAATCTTTATTGAGTTTGTTGAGCTACCCTGAGAAATCCTGTGGCCGTTTCCATAAGAGCCCCTCAGAACCAGTGTCTTCCTGTTTCTAACCTTTTAATCTTTTCCTCCGTTTTCTTCACACCCTCACCACACCCATCTTTATTGTTCCTGCCGCTCTTGTACTTGGTCAGCCTGCCCATCATTCACAGTTCAGCACAAGGTATAACTCTCTCAGCAAGTCCTGAAGCCATAGATGTTCTTAAGGAAAGCAGTATTTACATGGATAGAATGCTCTAAGTGGTTCGTTTCCATTCGTTTCCTTATTTTCAATGAGTTCAGGATAATAATACTGTTTACATCTTTGTATCTCACAGCAACCTAGCAGCATATATTCATGTGGTAACTATTTAGAAAATATTTGCTTATTTAATCTATTGATGTAACTAGGGCTGAAACAACTCATCTTCATACATTTATATTTCCATCAATATATCTTGTATAACTCTGTATCCTATAGAATCAGTTATTACAATTATGTTCAGCTTGGATTTTCTCAATGTTCATAAATTAATTGAGACAGGATTGCTTTCTAATTGTCATAAAATAGCGATCTGACTTCAGAGGTCACATAAACAACAAAACCTGGTGAATTCTCTGAACAAACATGGCATTTGGCTCAGGAGTTTAGGACAGAGAACAGGAACAGCTAAGTTTAGTAATTATTACTTTTCTCTAGATTTACATTATCACCTCCAATTCTGCTGGATGGATATAATTCTGCAGCAGATCAGGAATGCCCCTCAACAGAGCTTCCTTGGTGTAACACATGGAAAGGTAGTCTATTATTCATTATAAATACATCAGGCATTGGTTTATACAGACTAAACAAAAAGCATTTTCAAAAAGACATGCTTTAGGTTCTTTTATAAATGATAACAAGGTAATTTGGATTTTCTGGTTTAGAAGGATTTGTTTTAAGCAAATGTTTTCTGCTTTGTTTTGTAAGGTGAATTTGGGGAAGTCTGCAGTGGGCGTTTGAAGACACCAGGGAAAAGGGAGATCCCAGTTGCTATTAAAACACTGAAGGGTGGTCACGTGGATCGACAAAGAAGAGATTTTCTGAGAGAAGCGAGCATCATGGGTCAGTTTGACCACCCCAACATCATTCGCCTAGAAGGTGTTGTCACCAAAAGTAAGTTTCTGATTTTCCTCACTACTTCTCACATACTGCTTTTAGTTTTTATTAATTCATAATAGAATGCCATAGTTATGACAACAACAGCTTCGTTCAAATGCGGTCTTCTGACATCACTTCTCAGTGTCCTACCATGAGGCCTAAACACTATCAGGGTTTGCATAGGCATTTTGAAATGACATTACCTTTAAATTATGCTCATTTAACTTAGCATAATGACTCAGAATGAAAGGATTTATATTTTTTCTAAATATCAATATTAATAGAAGACTGAAATCAATATTTGATTAACTACTACTTCTTAAAAATGCATTGCATAGACAAATGTAAAATGCTTTACCATAGAGTAAAATATTTCCACAAAAAATTCTATTTGGAAGTCAGCTCTATTAATAGCATTATTAATAAATTATTATAGTTGATATAAAGTAAAATAAAAGATAACCACTGCAATAAAAATCCTCCTGTTATAGAAATAATCGAATCAAGGTCATTCTTTTTAAAGAAAATTGCTTTAAAACCCAAAATTATATCTATACTTTAAGAAATTGGATGTGTATATTTGAACAATGATAAAGGCACACAATGTAACAATATTTCTCCATTTTTATTCACTGATGAATTAAACATAAAGTCCAGCACAGCTGGCATTAAGTGTGTCATGAAAATCATTTTGATGTTTGAAAGTATATTTTTATTTACAGAATTAAAATTTCTTTAACAGCCATTGAAGATAGGAGTAGGGTCTGGAGAGATGGCCAAGTGGTTAAAAGCAGCTCCTGTTTTTGCAGAGGACCTGGGTTTTCAGAACCTACTGCCAAGTTACAACCATACATAATTCTAGTTACAATGGACTTAATGATCTCTTCATTCTATCACAGTCTCTTATAGATATGTGGTGCATATAAACTCATGCAAACACAGATGAATAATAAATAAATGAAAGATATGTGAATAAATAGGTATTTTTCAAACCATTTAAGGGAAGTTGAATTTTATGTTATAGTTAGAAATGACATAGCTTATTAACAGCATTGCTCAACTCTACTTGTTAGATCTCCATATACTTCATGCATTGGTAAAATGTGCTCAAGGGAGCAGATTACTTGCAAGCCCAAGAGTTTACAAAGCAGAGAAAAGTGATTGGAATGATAAGCGTTTTAGTGGGGGTTTTGTTGTAGTTATTTTAACAGTCTTTCAATATTTACCCATGAGTAGTTATCATAGACTGAAGGTGTAGGTCACAAACAATGCCACACCAGTTTGGAATTATGATTAATAGGGTGGCATTTATTTAAAGGGGGAAAAACTTACAGATCACTGTCCCAGACAACAACTCTCTGCACAACCAGGAAGGGAGTCTAGTCACCTAGTCACCGGTGGAACAGGAAGTGAAGAGAGAGAGGAGAGGGAAGTGGCCGCTTTTTTAAAGGGAGAGAGACCACGCCCCAGTGGGCTGGTATCTCAGCGGCTATAGGCTGGAGGAGCGAGAGGATCTCCCGCAACAATAGACAAGTACTCTGAACTCATCCATGTGCCCAACCTTAGCCAGTTGGACATTAGCAAGTAAGTGTAAGACAAGTGGTGTCTTATATATTTGTTGGTGTTAGTAATCTAGAATTCTTTCTCCTGAAACTCAACCTCCATTTCTAATGAAACAATAAATCAAGTTGCAGTATCACAAGGCGAAGAAGGTCAGAAAGTTGGCTCAATAGGTTGGAGAGCTTGTATATAGACTGAGTTATTTTTCAGGGTGCCAGGGAAAAACTGACACAACTGACCTCTGACCTCAACACCATGCTGTGACATGCATATAGCCACATTCACATCTCCCTTACACATACACACACATACACACATGGGGGGGAGAGAATGAATAAGAAAAATAAATATATTTTTTAAAGCAGAAAATAAAGATACTTTAGCCTCCAGTCCCATTCAAAGTGTTCTGAATGCCAGGCTTCTGAGTGAACCATCTCAGACATTATAACCCTACCCAAGTCCCAAACTACTCAGATACCTGCAGCTGGCCATTTGTGAGGCAAAAAAACCAAATCAGCTCAATCTGGTCAACCCAATAAAGATAAGAGAGGGGTTTTTATTTAATAATTTGTATTTTATTGATTCTTTAAGAATTATATACAATATATTTTAATTATATTTATCTTCCCACCCCCTTCCTCTAACTAGTCCAAGATCTACTCCAAGTTAGTGTTCTTTCATGATTTTTAATATTCCATTGGGTCAAATTTGTGCTGCCCACATACTTCTCTAGCTGTGGGACCATCCACTGGTACTGTAATGTATCAGGGGCCTCATCCATAAAAATCAGTTACTTTTCCCCTCCTAAAACTCTAATTGTTCATAGCTCCTCCGGTAGGGGTTGAGGCTTGTGAGTTTTTTTTCCCCAGCTGTACTAGAAAGTCGACTGGCTTAATCTTGTTCAAGTCTTGGGTGAACAAGCATGTGTACTATGAATTCCTAAATTCAGCTGTCCTATTAGATACAGAAAGCATTGTTTCACTCTGGTCTTACTGTCTCTCCACTCCCCCTTCTGTCGTGGTCTCTGAGCCTTGTGGGATGGAGGAATGAGATCTAGATGACCCCCTCCACTGACACGTCTCTCACTTTGAACCACCATCACTATATAAAGATGCCTCTCTGACGAAGTTCACGAGCTATACTGATCTATGAATAGAGACATACATATGTTCATGTGCAGGAGTGGCACAAATGTTAAGATGGTAACCAAACACTTTCTAGTGGGACTTAAGTTCTGCTCCACAGAAGGAAACACATGCCTGAAGTAATAAATCTGACCAAGAACCTATAGTTTGGGTTCTTAGTTCTTCACCCCTAGAGACCCTAGGATAACATGGTACAATTATTTTGTTAAATGCACATAGTATCCAACTGCCTGAAAATTTCATGTAAAACTATTTTTAAGTCATGAAATTTAAAATTCATTTTTTCACAGCAATAAATGACCAAGCTAATAAATCACTGGAATTCAGCTCTTGCTAGTTAAGATTTGTACACATTGGATAAATTATTTAAAATCTCTATCCTGAACTTTCATGTCTATAAAACACTATGAAATTAACCCAGATATCATTGATTGGAGCATCTCATTCCCCTTTTTTAAGACTGCAAAGGATTTCTATACAAGTTAAATCATTTATGTATACTGAATTTAGCATCATCTGTTGACTTCTGTCATTAGCCTCACTATTTCAAATGATTCCTTTGTTTTCATATTTTTATTTATATGGCAAGCAAAATTTAATTTTTAAAATGAGTGACAAGCTAAGTTTGATGCCAAAGTACTCTTGGCACATAGAATATCTAGAAATAAGTGATCAAAAAAAAAAAAAACCTCAAAGGTTAGAAAGTAAGAGATCTTTATTTTCCACCAGTAAATACATTAAATCATATGTCTTTTCATTCAGTAGTATGATTTTGTGTGTTATCATATTTTATGTGTATTTAAATTAGGGTCTATAAAAAGGAAAGAGCTATGACACTACAAAATAAAGAAATTAATTTTATATCCTATGTTTACTAAGATTATTGTTGACATTTTTGCCATCAGATTAAATGTTTATTTCTCATAAGCACCCAAATAACCAACAGAAAGATTAGATCTGTAAACTAGATAGGTGACTTCTATTTAGACAAATTTGTGTGATTCACATACCAGTATTACAGTCTTATTCTTATGAAAAAACAAAAAAATTTTCTCATATATGTTACAAGAAACTGATGAGAAAAGATAGCTTTAGTACACTCTTGATGGCAATCAGCACTGTAGTTTTAACTGCCAAGAGTGAGCCCCATAAGGGAGTATTGAGGTGCTGCAAGGAACATAGTAGCCATAAGAGAAAAGCAATTCCCGAAAAAATCAGTGAGCCTGTTTATACTGTTATCAGCTGGAGTCAAGTGCTATGGGAATGTTAGAAGAAAAGCAATAAATAAATGAATACCTCATTCCCATAAATACATGGTAATTGCTCCAAGATTGCCCTTAAGTACCTAAGAGATAGCTAGCAATTAATATTCCCTAAAGACACCCCCACTGCATAAAAGATGATACTGATGAAGATAATGATGCAGTACAAGGGCCTGATTATAGACTTTCCTGGGGTCTGGGAAACAAATAGATTGACTCTCCATTAACAGTGATATAATGTTATAGATAAAAACCTTGAGAACATCCTTGCACCTGTTCTTACTTAAAATGAGTATATTTTTGTCTTAGAGCCTTTTCTCTTGGAAACATGCATTGTACAGTTCTTTGAATCACTTCTACTCTTTTATTTGTGCACATATATCTGATTTTATTTTAAACTTGAAGCTAAATGTTTAAAACTGCATTATACAAAATAGTATATCTGATAAAAGTTGAGCTTATTTATATGATACACATAACATCTTTATTAGCCTGATAAGATACAAATAATGGAAAGAGAAATAATAAGTTATAGCCATATGCTCAGCACATACTATATTTCTGGGAAGCAAAGAGAAGCCATCAGTTGGAGGACAGACTTGTAATCATTAGTAGCATAGGTAGTCACAATATGTAATACCATAGGTATCAGCAACATTTGCTACATCACCAGGAGACAAAAGACCACCTTTCTATAAGAAGATAAGAATTGCAACCTAGTGATGAAGAAATATAGCGCAGTTACCATGAGACAAACAACATTGTCTATCTTCCAGCTAAGTAAAAACACATTTATAAACACTAACTATATTTGCTAAATAAAAAAAAAAACTCAGTAAAGTGAAATAGAAGTCATTTCCAGTAGCAAACAAATTCCAAAAGATAATTCCTTCCTAAGATATTCTTTAAAGACTCCATGGCTCAATACTGAAGTTATAAGAGAATCTTTTAGAGTTGCCCAAACCCTTTGTATGTTCAGGAATATTGTAAATTACTCCCAGAGAGTTTTGTAAGTAGATATACAACTCAACAAAAAGAGTATATTCTGTTCAGTCAAAAAATCTTAGTACATGCATAAAAACATGCTCCCTAGTTCTAGGATAGGATTATCCTTCTTGAATAAAGATAATCCTTTAAACTTCCACAGTATGAATAACTGCATTTCCAGCTATTTACTTATGAATTAATCACCAACGCTCTCTAAGCCTTATATTTTGTTTTTTTCTGAATGAAAGAAAAGTGAAAGTCAGAGTAGAAAACATAGAGGTCAAATATAAACCTAATAAATTCTGATTTTTTTAATAAAGAGAAGCATGAGATGTTTAAAAGGAAAGTTTATCCTAGCGATGGCTGATCATCCTACCTCCAACATTATTATAAATTTAAGTTCATACCAGCCGGTGGTGGTGCATGCTTTTAAGCCCAGTACGAGGGAGGCAGAGTCAGGCAGATCTCTGTGAATTTGATGCCAGATTTGTACACAGAGCTACTGCCAGAACAAGCTCCAAAGCATACAGAGAAACACTATCTCAAAAAAACAAAAGAAAAAATTAAGTTCATGCCGATAGTTCAAAGAGGTAGCAAGTTTCAGGATGTAAAAATATAAATAAATAAAAGAAAGAAACGAAATTTTCAACAAACTTTTTAATTTATAATATATAAATTGGAAAACTATGGGAATTTTTTATCTAAAAGCAACATCAAGATTTGGACATTAGTCTGGAATCTGTAACTTTGATGAATATTTAATATTATTTAACTGATAAAATAATAGGCTTACTTTAGCTAACAGTTTTGAAGGTTCTAGTATGTGGTTGATTAGCTACAATACTTAGGGCTTATAATTATGGAAGAAGGTAGTAGAGCAAAATCTTCTATCCTTTGAGTAGAATAAGAAGGATTAGAACCCAGGATTTTCTTAGAGTTTGCACTTGGCTAAGTTAAGAACCTCCTACCTCGTAAGGGTTCCACCATCTTCTCCTCAAAGTGCTATACTGGGAACAAGTTTAGTAAATGGTTCCTGGGAGAAAACCCAACATCAGGAGTAGAGCAGGCATAAAGAATGCATGTTTTGCAAAATAAAATGACTGTCAACCTATTTCTGTTATGCCCAAATCCTCAGAGTCCCTCCAAAACCAACAAGGAGACCAATTTACATGTGTAAAAGCAAAGAGCCTTTATTTTAAACAAGTTTGCAAACACAGACTCCGGTGTGCCCAATGTATGAAATGATCAGAGAGCCCCATGATTGGTTAGGGTTGGGTTTTTATGACAGCAAAGGTGGGGGTAAGGGATTTCTAGAGTTTAGGATCCCTGACTGGCTGACAGGTGTCTAGGGGTGTCCTGGTAAAAAGTGATGGGCATGTGCTTGCATGTGATTCTATCTACAATGGTTATAATGTTACAATTTTTTTGGATGGTCTGTTTCTGGGTGGTGCCTGGGTAGTCTCACTTTGTGGTCTTTCTTGGAGCCAGGCATTGCCTCTTGACCTTGTCATGGCTGCATCCTACATTTCCCCCTTCACAAGCACCAGTGATAGGACCCAATATTATTGGGACCTAAGAACTATTTTAGCTAATAAATTTATTAATTGACAACTCTGGGCCTCCTGGTTTGTTTGTTGGGTTGTTTTTTTGTTTTTTTGTTTTTTTTGGTTGTCAATGGGCATTATAGTTAGCCATTTTTCACCCATGTCAGGGAGTTCCCTCTTGTCTCAACATTTTAGCCCATTATTGGCATGGAGCATGGGATGATGTGTCTTTCTTTCTTTTCCTTCCTTCCTTCCTTCCTTCCTTCCTTCCTTCCTTCCTTCCTTTCTTTTTTAGATTTTCGAGACAGGGTTTCTCTGTAGTTTTTCATGCCTGTCCTGGAACTAGCTCTTGTAGACCAGGCTGGCCTCGAACTCACAGAGATCCGCCTGTCTCTGCCTTCCGAGTGTTGGGATTAAAGGTGTGTGCCACCACTGCCCAGAAGGAATGATGTGTTTTTTCTGCTACTACTTTAAGCTGACATTGGGGCATTGTCATCAGGACCCAAAAACACTCACTGGTGTTAGTGAGTGTTTGGAAAAGATTCTGAGAAGATGTTGGAATCAAACTGACCAGAAAAGCATTTTGGTATCACTGGGGTCTAAGGAAACTAGACATGATGACAGCCTGCTTCCCTACTGTCAAGAAAGGAAAAAGGAGCAGGGCCTGTGGAGAAGATGTAACCCAGGGAAAAGGAGCATAGGATTGGCAGCCAAAAAGAGAAAAGGCAGTATGTTGATGGAGACTGCTTGTTTGTTTTCCATTTGCCCAGACCCAAAATAATCACCCTGAAGCAATATTAATTGTAACATTGCTCATCCAATAACTCTAATGTATTTCTAGCTAGCTCTTACATCTTGAATAACCCATTTCTATTATTTTATATTTTACAACAAGGCTCGTGGTTTACCAGCAAGTTCCAGCTGTCTCCTGTGACAGCTACATGGGATCTCTTTGGCTCCACCTAATCTCTCCTCCTCTAACTGCTTACAATTCCTACCTTGCCCTATTCTGTGCTGCAATAGGCCCAAAGCAGCTTCTTTATTCATCTATGGTATTCATAGCATAAAGAGGGGAATCCTACATCAGGGGTGGACTTTCTGGATTTTCTTCTTTTACTAGCCTTAAGTATTTACTCTACTGTTGCTGAAAATAGTGATGAATTATTTCTGTGCAATTTCAGGAGACTCAAGGGATTTGTAGAACATTTACTGCAAAGTATTTGCTCTTGGAATTATAACATAAACATACAGCTAAGGCAGATGAAATGAATGTGACTGTAGTAAATGATTACAAGACGGCATAGCCTGTGGCCCTGTTGTCATACTCTGTTCAAGCACTGCTGGCCTAATTGGGGAACTGGAATAACCAGTATATTTTCCTGCTGCCAGAGTAGACTCTCTCTTTATGAGAGAATAAATATTTTTCTGTATCCAAGGAAATGTATTCCTGTCCCTTCAGTGTTTAAGTTTCGTAACATAATTCATTTAGACCACATCTTTACATCTATCTCTCAGCTGTGTCCCCCTCCTCCAGTTCTCTGCATCCCTAATCATGCTAATGATGAGGTAGAGGGTCGTAAGTATTAACAGCTTTCTGAAAGCAACCTAATAACAAGTTGTTGAGTTCAAAGGTAGCACTCTAACACTGTAAACCACAGGCGCAAAGAGAGAAAAGAGACTACAAGTAAAATTGTATTCACACAAAATATTTTTTAATAATAAAGTCATCAAACATGATATGTACTCACTTATCAGTGGATATTGTTTTTAAAGTAAAAGATAGCCATGCTACAATCCACAAATGTAGAGAAGTTAAATAACAAGGAAGGCTCAAGGGGACACATGCATCTCATTATGAAAGAGAAATAGAATACACATCGCTAATGGATAGACAGAGGGGTCTGAATGGCTATGGGAACAGGAGGGATCAGGTGCAGGGAGGCTAGAGGGAGAGAGTACTAGCAGAGACACTTGGAATCAGGACCATTTCTGGGATGATCTAGAAACCTAAGTGCAATGGAAACATGCAGTAATCTCTGAGGATGACCCTAGCTAAAACTCCTAGCAATGGGAGGTACAGACCCTGAAACAATCATTTCCTGTAATCAGGCAAGACTGCAAGTAGAGGGACACAAACCCAACTACAATTTCCACCTACAATTTGTACTGCCTACAGGATGTGCTAGGGTAAAGGTGGCACAGAAATTGGGGGAATGGCTGAGCAATGACTGGTCCAGCTGAAGACTCCATACCATGAAAGAAGCCCACCCCTAGTACACTGCCTGGAAGGCCGTGACCTAGATTGGATGGCCCGGATACCTAGGATAGAACAAAACAAAAAAAAATCAATGAAATAATTTCTAATGGTACTCTAATATACTCAGAGATTGATGCCTACTGCAACTGTCATTAGAGAGGGGCTTCATCCAGAAACTGGTGGAAACAGCTGCAGAGACCCACAGCCAAACATTAGGGGGAACTGGGGAAATCCTGCAGAAGAGGGACATTAAGGATTGTAGAATCCAAAGAGATCAAGGACACCAAAAGAAAATCCACAAATCAACTAACCTAGGCTCATATGGTCTCATAGAGACTGGACCAAGAGCCTATATGAGACTGACCTAGTCCCTCTGCATATACGTTACAGTTGTAGCTTGGCCTTGTGGGACTCTTAGCAGTAGGAACAAGAAATATCTCTGACTCTTTACCTGCTTTTTGGACCTGTTTCTCTGACCAGGTTATCTTCTCCATCTTTAATAGAAGAGGAGGTACCTAGTATCACTGAATCTTGATATACCATAACTGGCTGTTATATATGGAAATCCTGCCTTTTCTCAAGAGAAAAGGAGGAGGAAGATGGCCAGCCAGTTGAAGGAGAGGGCAGTTCAGTGTACTAAGAAGCCTATCTTGGTTGCTAACAGTCTTATGTAAGTTTGGTAAACAACTTGTAAACTCCCCCTCCCACCGCAGTTATTGAAATCCCCAAATAACTATGGAGCCTCCCCTATGAAATTCTATTTTCAAATATCTGTGGAATCAATGACAGAAATTTAACACAACCTTCATTTATTGTGTGGAATTTGTGGACAGGCTCAGAACTGAACCCAGACTGACTGTATTTTAATGCTGTTTCAATTGCTATTGCTTTTGTCATTATTGGAACATGCTGTTATGACTTTTCCCCCATTTTTTTCTCACAAAATAATTTCAGGCTTAGAGAAAATATTAAGAAAAGATAGACTTCATATACAACTTTCAGCCAATTCCTCTAATAAATGTAAGATTAATGTCAAAACCAAGAAACAATCCAGGGGTGGTGGCACATGCTTGTAGACTCAGCTCTTGGGAACCTGAACCAGGAGGTTCAAATCTTTGAGGCCAGACTGGACAATATACTAAGATCTTCTAAGTAAGAAAGATTGGAAAGAAAGAAGGAAGGTAAACAGGTAGGAGAGTCAGCACTGTAGTCCTTATTGTGGAGTCTCATTCCAATTACCAACCTGTCCAGAGCTGCCTCTTGTTTCTGCTCTACTAATCTATTCCAGGCTCCCACACACCATTAACACTCATATCTTCTCAGTCTCCTTGCATCTGTGAGTGTTCTTCAGTTCTTTGTCTTTGATCTTGACAACTGTCCATGAATATTGATTGGTTGTTTTCTGAATGTCTTCCACATTAGATGATATGGGATTCCCCTCTGTATGCTGTGAATATGTTTTATTGTCATTGGGTAATAAAGAAGCTGCTTTCAGCCAATGGTGTAACAGAATAGAGCTAGACAGGAAAACTAAACTGAATGCTGGGAGAAAGTAGGCAGAGTCAGTGAGAATCCACGTAGCCATCACAGGATACAGACACCTCAACTGGAGCCTACTGAAACTTTGCTGATAGGCCATGACCTTGT
>NC_022010.1:89937791-89950445 GCF_000317375.1 Microtus ochrogaster
TTTCAGCCAATGGTGTAACAGAATAGAGCTAGGCAGGAAAACTAAACTGAATGCTGGGAGAAAGTAGGCAGAGTCAGTGAGAATCCACGTAGCCACCACAGGATACAGACACCTCAACTGGAGCCTACTGAAACCTTGCTGATAGGCCATGACCTTGTGGTGATGTACAGATTAATGGAGATGGGTTAGTTTAGGATATAAGATCTAGCTAGCAATACGCTTAAGCTATTGGCCAAACACTATTGCAGTTAATATAGTTTCTCTGTATTTATTTCTGGTCTGAGCAGCCACCAACAACAATTAGTTGTAACAGCATAAACGAATGCAGACAGATTGTTAAAAAAAAAAATATATATATATATATATATACAGCTTTAATGGAGAAATAGACTTACAGAACCACCATTCCCATGGAGACCAGGAAAGCAGAAGCAGTGGCTGGGAACATGCTCGCCAAATTTATAGGCAGAACAGTAGCCCGAGGCGAACACGCCCCCTAAGGGGCGGGACTTATCCCTACAATTAGTTCTGTAGTTCTTGTTATTATATGGTGCTTCTACTTCTGTTGATGGGAGCATTACAGGGTGGATACACCTTCTGAGCGCAGAATGAAAAAATCTGGGAAACTCATTCTTTAGAACTTCAACTTCTACATTGCTGTACTGAAAAGTGGTTTCTTTATTCCTTTGAAAATAGTATGTATTTGGAGGACAGATCATTTAGAATAAAAATATTCTCAATTTTTATTATTAGTTTTAACATCAATTAATATATACTATCTGCAACAATTATTTTAGTTGTATTATGAAGCTAACTTCTCTGTTTCTCTTTCTCTCTGTATTTGTTAATGAAAACCCGTCTTTAGGACTGTTGTGTAGTAGAATTATATAACTTGTCGTCTTCCCAGCCTAGCTTCATCCCTTTAGCAGGAGGCTCTTGAAATCCATTCATGGTTTTAGCTGAGGTCTATTCTAGTTTGTTTTACACGTGGTACTGGAGGACATCTAAGATGTTTGTAGTTTCGGTGTTCATTTATAAAGTTTCTGCCAACATGTAAGTACAAATTTCTAGGAGAAGATGTATTTTCATCTTTCTTGGGTAACTACTTTAATGTGGGATGACTGAATCATATGATAAATATATATTTAACTTTATCAGAAACTGCCAAACGGTTATTTTCCTGAGTATCACATTCTTCATATCCACTAGTGATTATGATCATGGCAGGTGCTTGATGTCACCCGTGGTTCTTAGTTCTGTCATTTAAACAAACTAAAGCAAACAAAGTTAGCTGTTCTGGTGAACTTACAGGGGAGTCTCATTTACATTTTAATTTTTATTTTCCTACTGACTCTGTGCATCTTTCAATTGTCTATTTTGCTGTTTATATTTCTCCTTTGATGAATCATTTCAGTTTTACCTAGCTTTTAAATTATGATTTTTATACTGAAATTATTTTTTCTGCATAAAATACTTTGTCAATAATTTTAAAGTCTTTTTTACTAGTTAAAAGTTCTTTTTGTTCTATCCGGGTCCTCTGCAAAGACATTTTTAATCTAGCTTTAATAAAACATTGTTTGCTTTTTTTTAAAAAAAAAAAGATTATACTTATGGTACAGTATATAAGATCTCTTCAGCTAATCTAAAAATGGGTTCTGATGAACAAATCTACTTTACTCACCCTTGGTTCTTTCTATCTTTAAGTAGCTCCATGCTAAGTCCCTCTTGCACCTGAGTGGCTCTTCTGAACTCAGAGCAACCAAATCCCTCTGTAGCAGATCCTGAGGACTTATGATGACCCAGGTAATCAAACCTTAAACTTAGTGCAGTGCATACCTCCATGTATCTTCTTGGCCTTACTTTTCTTTTGTGACCCACCACAATTTTCCCTTCCCTCCCAAATCTACAGTATGGATCCCCAAAAAGTAGTTTATATTTATTTATATTTGAATGAAGGTTATCCTCTAACACACTGGAATAAAGGATCACAGATGTCTTGATCTATAAATACAGGTTCTATTTTATCTGTCATGATACCTAGAACATTGCTTTATACACAATAGAGTGTATAAGGAGCCTGATTTTTTCTAGGACATCAAGGTCAGTTCTACTCTATAACTCTGTCTAATGTTTGCCACATTCATATAAAACTGACAGCTTTTCTCATAATTGTGTTTATCCGTACTTAGGCACTTTCTCCTACCTCTCAATAATCATCATGCTGGGGTATGTTTCTTCTCTAAAATTTTATATTACAAACTAATTGTTTGGGTACATGGATTTTATATAGAACCAAATTGACTAAATGACTAATTAACATATCTAAATATTAAACATTCCCAAGCATTGCCTGGTTTGTGTCTCACACTGATGTGTAAATGGTAATTGCAGTACTCGGTCTCAATGTGGGCTTGGATATGTAAGCACAGTGTTGAGCTTTCTGGCCCGAGTAAGGCAACTTTAGTCCACTTTGCATTGAAATAAAGCAACAGAATGGTGGGAATGGATGGACATTTTTATGAGGCTGCATCAATCACTGTGCGTGCATGTTTTTCATTGCTCACTCATCACAAATGTCAAACAAAAGCAGTAGTGATATTTTTCTCTATTTCATTAGACATGATGACTATTTCAAGATTCTTAGCTGTGAATTTAATGTATTAACCTTTCCCCTAAACATTAATAAGCATGATTCTTTTGAAATAAGCTCAGTTTCTTTTTTGACATGGCCATATATTATATGAGAAATGCTGTTGTATTTGCTACAGCAATCCATACGCATAGCAAGCTACTGCTCCTCTGTGGCTTTGCCACTATTTCATATACCCGATGCCTGAACCATTTCATTACCCTAAGATGGAAGTGTACCAAAATGTCCCCATCAGCTAGGGCCTCTTTATATAGATTTTATACTGCGGTGAGAAATCCCAGAATATCCCCTGGGAAAGCAAGGCTAAGTGGGAAGTGTAAAGCTTCTGCTGGGGCTAAGCTTTAAGCAATTTAAAGACAGGAAGACTCAGTGGTGAGGACAGTGGAGGTTTTAGCTTGTTCAAGAAAATGAATAAACACCTCTCAAGAGGGATCTAAAATTAGTAGGGTTATTGCTTAAGTGCTACTAAGCAAATTTTGTGAAACAGACTAAAGCTTCTTCACTTTCAAATATAGTGTTCCAAATTACCATGTTTAAACCAACCGGGGTTCCCAGTGATGAAAGATAGGCAATGTGCTCAGAAACGATTTCATAGGAGCTGCCCCAGCCAAGAAAATGGGATTTTGTGCTTATCAAATGATAAATGTCTTAATTAAACGGCCACATATATGCTAAAAATTACTCTTTTCCATAAGATAAAAAATTAAAACTTCTTATAGCTAAAATAATGCTACTCGTTTGTTGGTGCACTTCCTAGAGTTTTGCAATAAGAGATGTCTGCCTTATAAGGAGGTGCACATATCAGTTTGTAACTAAATGGACCTGGTCTTTTTTTAATTAATAAAGAAGGAACTAACTGGGAAAGAAGGGAGGATAAAATATTATTGGAGAAGCTGGTGTAAAAGGAACAAACCTCCATTTTAATAAAATTTGAGTCACTTAAAGCATTCATCAATAGTCTTGGAGAAGGGTGGGAGGAGAGGGAGGGAAATGGGAGGCTGGGAAGAGGTGGAAACTTGTTTTTTTTCTCCTTTTCTCAATAAAAAAAAGTTACCTCTAAAAAAAAGAGGTATTTTATAGTTTAAATACAAAAAAAAAGAAATTTGATGAAATGAGGCATATATATCATTCCGCATGTGTTAAATACGTGCCCTTCACAGTAGGAAAAGATAACCCTCTTGACAAAGAAATATAATATGTCATACATAGGAATTGTAAGAAAACTCACAGTATAATTTAGTCTTGATAGAGGTAGGGCTAGAAAATAAAACTATTTTAGAAGCTAATCTCAGGGGATAGCACTAGATGTATTCATGATAATAGTTTTGGAGTTTCTAAATTTTTTTCCTTAAACAATTGGTCACTGATAAAGAAGTAATAATATTATGCAGTTAGAGATACAGTTTTTTTCTGATTTTTGAAAGCTGGAGCTAGCTTATTTGTTTAATATCTAGTAGCCCCCTTTCTTCCCTGACCCAGTTTTATGATGTAAAGCATGACTCTTTGGTCAGGTTAGATTCTGCTGGTGAACACATTAGGGAATCTGTTGGTCTATTTCATGATTCTCGTGCCTTAATGAAACCTTTGCTAGACTAATGCAACTGCATCACAGTTTTTCTTTGTTGTCTTGATTTTTCTGTTGACCCACCACTGCCTATTCTTCACTCTCTGCCAGAATGATCCTTGAAAAGAATTTTGCAAAGAGCCCAGGGGGAAAAAAAAATGAGCAAACAATCAAACAGAAGTCTACTTTGAACAGTTAGCTTCTTAAGTAACTATTTAATATTTGCCTTTGTATAGTGTACAATTCTGTTTTTGATACAATACTTTTTAATTTATATTTAATATGCACACACATGCATATAATGTGTTTGAATCAACTCCACTCCCCATTTTCTTCCCTCTAATTTCTCCCTTACCTGCACGACCACACTTCTTCTCTCAACTTTAGGTACTTTCTATGTCTATATTTTTAATACCCGTGAAGTTCGTTTGGAGTTGTATGCATATGTGTGTCGGAGTGTGTGCAGTCTCTTGGGGCCCGTATCCCTGAATGAAGTAGCTGATACTCCCTTCTCAGTAGCCATCAGTTGCCAATGTCTCCTCAGGCAGGAGTGAGATTACATAAGTCCCTCCAACACTCATGCCAGGATTTGGGCTGGTTTGACCTGTCTTATATATTCACTCATAGCTTCTGTGACTGCCTGTGTGCAACTGGGCTGTCATGTCCTGCAAATGCTGTTTTTGCTGGAGATTTCTACCCCTCTTTCTATTAAAATCTTTCTCTCCTTTCTTTCTTGAGCCCTGAGCCCTAGTGGAAAGAACTGTTTTATAACTGTTCCACTTTGAGCTTATAATGCCACCGTCTCTATTCTCTGCAAATTGCTTGGTTGTGAGTTTGAATATTAAATGCTATCCCCTATAAAAAGAAGCTTCTCTGACGAGGGTTGAGAGATGCTAATCTATGGATGTAAAGATAAGAACTTAGAAGGGAATGTATTACTTTGTCCTTCTAGCAGAATAATAGTGCTGGGTTCTCCATTAGGGCCTATGACCACCAGTCACAGGTTTTGGCCCAGTAAATGCTACCAAGTATGGTTTTCATCCTGCATGGATGATTAGAAAGTCACTGGTTACTGCCATAATATTCCACCACATTGTACCAGTAGGCAAATCTTTCCACTCTACTCACTGCTATAGCTACCAGGGCTCATGGGTGGGAAACACTGTTAATAACTTCTCTAATCGTATCCATAAGATCTTCTTCCATTATTAAAGTTAGCTACTATGGATGAATCTTTTATATCTGTGCCAGCTTGATTTGTCCATGTCCTATGACTCAGGTATGCTATAATCCCCAGAAATAGGATCTTACCATTAATATCCATGTGTTAAAATAAAGCAATGCCAATAGCCTGTGATATTGGTGGGATTGGCTAGAGGATCCCACTGACCAACAAAGAGGAAAGAAGCAACCCATACCTGGCACTACAATTTTTATTTGATAGCTTGTAATGTCTGGGAGTGACATTGTTCCCCATTATATAGTAACACCATTTAAATTACATGTATGTGTGTATGTATATGGACATTTAAATCATTATATATGTATAATGATGCTTCAACAACAATAAATTTCCTTATGGGAATAAGTCATTAGTGTTAATTCATCTACTTACTTCAAACTCATCTACTCACAGGAATATCATGTATTAATACATTTAACATTGTTTTTAATGAATATGGGCTAATACCAAAATATTACCTTAATAAATGTAGCAAAGAAAGCATAGCAGCATAGAAAATTAATAAAAATGGTGTCAATATAAATTTTACTCAAGGGAAGTATACTGACATACAATTATAAATTTACTCTAAAATTGTTTTCTGTCAATAGAGGAACGGAAGGGAAACTCATATTCAATATGACAAGTTTCAGAAGGCTTCCCATAGTGCTCAGCATTGATTTCTGAATTAAAAGTAAAGTAGGTAAAGGCTCTGCATGATTTCATGCCCACATGCAATGATATAAAAATAGTTTGCCAGGGAGCACTCTAGCCAAACTTCACATCCAGGTGACACTCACCGCTGATATTTTTACTTTTTGTACTTCTGAAAATACTAGCTTTAACAAAAGGGAAAAGAGAAAGTTTAAGACTATTATCAGGAAAGCAAATTATCATCTTCATACAATTTTAGTATTGGAAACTAAAATTATAAACTCGATGATTTCCTGTTCCCTCTTTGATTACATGAACTTTCATGAATATCTGTTATTTTGCAAATTAGAGTTCTTATTTACCTCTTTATGTCAAAAAATAGTGATATGCTGGGCACAGTTGTTGCCTTCTGTCCTGCCTAAGTGCTTTCATTCATCTTCTAGTACTTCTAACTTCATGTACATTACTAAAAGGGATATTACTACCCCTTGTTGAAGTCTCTCTTCCCCTTTTCTCAACATCTGGGGACTTTCCTCAAAGTCTCAGTGACTGTGCTCTGGGAATGTGGATGTAAACTTTAAAGGAGCCTTTCTCCCATCCCCAGAATATGTGTGTGTGAGAGAGAGGGGGTGAGGGGAGTCAGAGAGGCAGAGAGAGACTTTTATTATGTGACTATAACTATGGCTGGCTCTAATTCACTCTGTGACCCTACAACTTTTTTACTTATAGATACAGAATACTAGATCAAGTGACTTACTGTGGCGATTCAGTTTTATTTTTTTGTTTTGTTTTGTTTTGTTTTGTTTTTTGTTTTTCGAGACAGGGTTTCTCTGTGGCTTTGGAGCCTGTCCTGGAACTAGCTCTATAGACCAGGCTGGTCTCGAACTCACAGAGACACGCCTGCCTCTGCCTCCCGAGTGCTGGGATTAAAGGTGTGCACCACCATCGCCCGGCGATTCAGTTTTAAATTAAAAATAAGGTATGTACCTAAGGCAAGCGTGTGTGGTCCATAAGATATATTTTTATTCATATTCTATGACTTTATTGTATGAAAGTTATCAGATATTAGTGGCTACTTTTCGCTCGTGTCTACTTATATCCTGAGTGCACATGGGGGCTTTTTTTGCACCATTTTTCTTCTTTCCTCTGTTCATACTTTTACCTCTACCCTGTATATGTGTCTATTTTAGTTCACTCATGTGGACAAGGAAATATTAATGTGCTTCAGAAGAAAATGTACAATAATGCCTTCAAAGACTAAAACAGGGACTAGAACAGTTCAAGAGTTCAAAGTAGTAGTTGCTCTTGCAGGAGACCTGGGTTCCGTTCCCTGTATCCACATCAGGATCTCAAAACCATCAGTAACTCCATATTTTCAGGGATCTGATGCACGTTTCTGGCCTCCCTGAGCATCAGGCACAAGAATAATGTACATATATTTAGGCAAAAGTTCATACACAGAAAATAAAAAAATTAAAAGAAAAGTTTAGACATATTCTAGAATATGTATGGACTTTAAAACTTTCAGGAAGCAATGCAACTGTTCAATATATGTAGGCAATGTGCATGCAACATTCGACATGGCTTAAAGGAACTTATCATGATGGTTGGAGTCAGAGAGAAAGCTCAGCAGTTAAGAGCACGTTGCCCTTCCAGAGGACCCAGGTTCATTCCACAGTGCCCACACAGGATCACAACTGTCTACAACTCCAGTTCTAATAGTTCAATACCCTCTTCTGGTATCCTCAGGCACCAGGTATGCCCAGAGTGCACAGACATACAATCAGGCAAAACACCCACTCATATCATGATGCATGCTCTTCAAAGTCTTAAGAAGAATATCAAAAGTTATAATTCAGATCCCTTTTTGATAAACTAACCTATAAGAATTTAACCAAGTTAAAATATTTGTTTTTTGAATTGCTTAATAGTCTATTAATGGTAGCTGGTAGAAAATTGTAGTAAATTAACCAATATGTGAGACAAGCACACAGTTCATTTAGAGACAAACTGTGTCATGCTCTTGGAAGTAGTAAACCTACAGTTTATCTTGAATTAATACACAGCACTCAAGAAGATGAAGGCTGCACTTAAAGATTTCAATGTAAATAACATGATATTAACAGGAAAATGGTTAAGAGCAAATTAAAAACAGTATTATTATTATTACTTCTTAGTATATATAATTAGTATTACAGAACGTGGGTATCCATTAACAAAGGCATGCTAAAATCTTGACTTTCCTCTCAAAATTACACTAAAATGACAATGACCATTCATACTTGAGAATATATGTAAATTAATGTTAACAATGATGAGAAAGATCTCTGGAGGTTTTAATGAATATGTGCAAATGGAAATATTACATGGGTGTGAATGGATGAGCCAGAAAGCGGGGGAACACACATTTCAAAGAATATACAAGAAAAACTGTTGGCACTGACCCACTTTAAACAAAGAAGTTCTGCATTAGCTGACAAAATAGAGCCAGGAAAGCACTCAGAACCCAGAATGAGTAAAGGAAGGCGTTGGCACCAAACTCTTGTTCACCATCCTGTCTCCTAGCATTTCCTTGCACGTACAGACACTAGAAGTGGTAGCATATTCCTATAAGCTGAATGGGGATGCGGATGTCTAGGGAAGCAGAGGAAGAATGCCCAAAAGCAACAGAAGTAATGGAGAGATGCTTCCATTCAAATGTAAAGCTCTCCTATGTTTTACAAGGGGACAGGAATGGGCAGACTTGCCTATTCATCGTTGAAGTTAAGCCTATCACTCAACAATTTACAGACCCCTTTCTCATTCAAGGGAGCAGCTGTTCAGATGGAGAAGAATACACAGCCAGGATTTAAAAGCACAAAGAGCAATCAAGAGGAAAAAAGAAACTCATTAATGATCACGAAACTGAAAAAGAAACAAAAATGGAAGTCTGCCTGCTTTTTTTCTAGTTCTGTTTGAGAGCTGGGAAAGGAACAGCATTTGCAATTCCAGCACCAGCAAGATAGGGGCAGAGAGGGGGTTGCTATTAAGTTTGAGGATAGCAACTTAAAGTAGTAATTTGAAAACATACAGACACTCACTCACGTGCATACATACATACACAAAGAGAGTCTATGTAATGATCTTAGAGCAAATAAAAGATATCACATCGATTCAGTAAGAAAATTGTGTCATTAAAAAAAAATTCTAAACTATCTGAAGTAAGGGTGAAATATCTAACCCAAAAATTATTGAGGTACACAAAGAGTAATCAACGCCTCATTCAGAATAGAGAGGTGTTTAACTGCTTTTGCTGCCTTTCCAAAGGACTGGGTTTCCGTTTTTTAACAGTTCTCGTGGCTCTGCCAGAGGACTGGGATTGTGTTCTCACATCTGGCACAAAAGCATTCAGTTCCACGAAAATCTGATGCCCTCTTCTGGCCTCTGCAGGCACTGCCTTCACATGCTACAAATAAGCCTTGAAGCAAAGCTCCATGGAATCTATAGAGTAACCCTAGCAAAGATTCCTATGAATAAGGAACAGGGAACCTGAATTAGCCATCTTCTGTAACCAGGCAAGGCCTCAAGTGGAGGGATAGGGACACAAACCCAGACATAAAACCTTCAACCTACAGTTTTCCCTGACTGCAGACTGTTCTGGGGACAGAGCCTAGCAGAATCTTCATCAGAGACCAGAGAGACTTCACACAGCAACTAATGAGAGCAGATGCAGTGTCACAGCCACACATTAGGCAGAGATCAGGGAGCCCTGCAGAGGAGGGGAAGAAAGATCAGAGGAACCAGAGGCATCAGGGACACCATGAGAGCACAGCCAATAGAATCG
Source organism: Microtus ochrogaster (assembly GCF_000317375.1). NCBI lineage: Eukaryota > Metazoa > Chordata > Mammalia > Rodentia > Cricetidae > Microtus > Microtus ochrogaster. The sequence goes on from NC_022010.1 coordinate 89,947,705, forward strand.
ACAGACGAGGACTCATGGGAGCTCGCAGAAATCAGGGAGCCTGCAGGGGTCTGACGTAGGTCCTCTGTACATGTGATACGGCTGAGTAGCTTAGTGTTTTTGTGGAACTCCTAACACTGGGAGTGGGGGCGGTCACTGACTCTTTTGCCTGCTTGTGGGACACTTTTCCTCCTACTGGGCTTCCTCAGACAACCTTGATATGGGGGTTTGTGCCTATCCTTACTGTAGACTGCTATTCTGTGTTTGGTTGATGTCCCTGAAAGGCCCGCTCTTTTCTGAGAGAAGGTAGATGGGGGACAGGTCTGTGCAAGAGGGGAGGAGGGAATTGGAAGGAAGGGAAGGAGGGGAAATTTTAGTCAAAAAACAAAAAATAAAGAGAAAATAAAATTTAAAAACTAATAAACTTATCGGTCATGGGCTAGAGAGAAAGCTCGGCGGTTAAGATCACTGGCTGCTATAACAGAGGGAGTAGATGTGGTTCACAACCACCTGTAACTTCAGTTCTAAGTTATCTTCAGTTCTTAAGTATCTCATGCCCTCTTCTGGCCTCCTTGGGCACTAGACACACATGTGGTGCACATAAATGCATGAAGACAAAAATCTATACATATCAAATACAAATAATTAAATAGTTTTTAATTTTAAAAATCTCTCTTGAAAACACAATTGAAATAGAAAATAATTCATTTTAAAAAAGTCAGTCCTCTTTCTACACAAAAAGAGGGGGAGGAACAACAACAACAAAAAAAAGAAATCCCATAAGACTTATGCCAAATAGATAGAAATCAGAGCAGAACAGTCCTAATGTTCCAAAGAAAATATTTTAAGATGAAAGAATACACTTGTTCAACAGGGATAAGAGCTACAGTATCTATATGTCAGACACGTACTTATTCTTGTTTAAATGGAATTTTGAAGAAATTTGTGAGTTGGACATCTGCTCTCACTGTGACATTTCCAATGCTCACTAGCCATGTGTGGCTAATGACTTCTGTATTGTAAAGGACAAGTGCTGAGTTTTCCATTGTCGTGTGATAGTCTAAAGAACAGCTTTGACCTTAGTAGTGTGGTGAGTGGATTTCCTTCATTTATTATTTAACAGATATCTATCTGTTGAGGCACATAATTTCAAAGAATAGGACAGGGTGAAAACAAAACAACCATATGGAGACAAGAGCATCTTTGTCCTCATGGGGCCCTGGATCCTAACAGGGAGACAGAGAGTAAATAGATAATGCATAATATAATGTAAAGTGTTGACAGGAACAAACGAGAAAAATAAATAAAAGGAGACAAGAAAAGGAGACTCTTCGCATCTGGATGTGAGTTCAGATTTCTCTGAGATCATAATTCTGAAAGATCAAGATATCTATGGAATCTACAGAAAGAACTTGAGGTGAGGAGAAAACCTAGCATAAGGATGGTGAAAAGTCTGACTGTAGAATGAACAAGAGAGCCTTTGTAACTGAACCATCCAAGGACAGGGGGGTAGCATAAAGGCAGATTGAAAAGCAGGAAGCAGATTGTGGAAGAAGCTGAATTAAGTGTATAATTCTTTCTAGCGATAGGGAGAACTTTTGAAGGAGGGTATGATGTGATCAAATTTACATTTTTCTTTTATTGAAAATAGATGCTATTCTCATGCATTATAACCTGATTATAATTTCCCTCCCTCCATTCCTTCTGGTTTGTCCACATTGTCCCTCCTATCCAGATCCACTCCCTTTCTGTTTCTCTTTGGAAAGAACAGGCTTCTAAGAGTAACACCAAACACGACAAAATCAAATATAGTAAAATGAAGCAAAAACTATCATATCAAAGTTAGACACAGAAAAGCAACAGGAGAAAAACAATTCCAAGAGCAGGCACGAGAGTCAGACACCACTTGTTCTCACAGTCAAGTCGCATTAAAAAAAATTAAAATAAAAATCTAAGCAAATACCTATAACATATGCAGAGTACCTGGTGTAGACCAGGGTTGGTATTGTGTCTTCTGTTTTACTCTGTGAACTCATATGCACCTTGCCCTGTTAATTCAGAGAACCTTGTTCTCCTGGTATCCTCCATCCTCTCTGGCTCTTACAATCTTCTGCTTCATATATTGAGAGATTCCCTGAGCTCTGAAGGGAGAGATTTCATGTAGACCTCACACCCAAAATATCTCTCCACATAATGTCTAGCTGTGCATCTTTGCATTGTTTCCAACTGCTGCTGGAGAAAGCCTCTCTGCTGATGACTGGATAAGACACTGTTCTACGGACAAAAATATCATTAGAAGTTTTTATATTGATATATTTTTTAAACAATAGTGTTTTGTTTTACCCTAGGTTTCAGGAATATCTAGTCTCTGGTTCTTGGTTACTCAAACAGTGTTAGGTATGTGTTTCTTCTTGTGGAGCAGACCTTAAGTCTAATCGGACATTGTTTGGCTATTCCCAAGTTCTATACCACCACTGCCATAGCATATTTTTCAGGCAAGTCAGAATGTAGGTCAAACATTACCTGGCTGGGTTGGTTTCTACATATTTCTTTTTCAGTAGGCTAAAGAGTACTTTAACATGCCAAAGAGACTAGAACATGGAAGTGAGGGCTCTATGTGGGTCCCAGATCACCTTTTCCATGTTCAATGAGTTGTATGGGTGTTGTTCTCAGCAATGAGGCCCTACTGTCAGTTTGCAGAGAACAACCCTTTGTCTTAATAAGAGCATGAGTAGGTTGGGGATTTCTATGGGACTCCCTTG
>NC_022010.1:89951040-89970650 GCF_000317375.1 Microtus ochrogaster
ACTGTCCCCACTTTCTCTTATATCATGTTCAGTCTATCTGGTTTTATTTTGAAGTTTTTGATTCACTGGAACTTGTGTTTTATGCAGATTGATAAGCATGGATCAATTTGTATTCTTCCATATACCGAGATCCAGTTTGACCAGCAGTAATTATTGAAGATGCTTTCTTTTGCCAGTGTGTATTTCTTACTTCTTTATCAAAAATCAGGTATCCATAGGCATATATATTTATGTCTGTGTCTGTGATTCAATCCCATCATTAATGTGTCTGCTTTTATGCCGATACTATGCAGTTTTTACTATAGCTCTATAATACAACCTGGAATTGGAAATGGTGAGAGCTCCAGCAGTTTCTCTCTTCACAGATTTCTTTTTATTACAAAAGTCTTTCACTTGCTTGATTAAAGTTCTCCCAAGAAATATTTTATTATTTGAGACTATTTTGAAAAGTGTTGTTTCCCTAATTTCTTTCTCAGCCCATTTGTCTTTTGTATAGAGGTGGGCTACTGTTTTTTTTTTTTTTTGAGTCAGTCTTGAATTCAGCTATTTTGTTGAAAGTGTTTTGTCAGTTGTAGGAGTTTCCTGGTAGAATTTTTAAGAATATATATATATATATATATATATATATATATATATAATCATATCATCTGTAAATAACAATATTTTGACTTGTACCTTTCCAATTTATATCATCTTGATTTTATTTAGTTGTTTTATTGTTCTAGTTAAAATTTCAGGTACTATACTAGGTAGATATTGAGAGAGTGAACAACCTTGATTTTTGTGGAATTGATTTGAGTTTCTTTCTATTTAATTTAATGTTGGTTATAGACTTGCTATAAATCTCCCTATTACATTTAGGCATGTTTCTTGTCTACCAAATCTCTCCATGACTTTTGTCATAAGAGAGTATTAGACTTTATGATGGGTTTTTCTGCCTCTGATAAAAGGCCCCATCATATAATGAGATGATCAAGTGGTTTTTTTTTTCTTCCAGTGTATTCATGTGATAGATTACATTTACTAATTTTCATATATTGAACCATCCCTGCTTCTCTGGGGTGAAGTCTATTTGATCATGGTGCATGATCAATTAATGCATTCTTGGATTCAATTTATGAATATTTTTTGAGTATTTTTACACTGATTTTCATTTCACACCTGAGGGAAAATGGTCTGTAATTCTCTTTCTTTGTTGCATCTTTGTGTAGTTTGGGTATCAGGGTGACTGTGACCTCATAAAATGAATTGGGCAATGCTCCTTCTGTTTTGTATTTTGTGTAATAATTTGAAAAGTATTGCCATTAACTGTACATTGAAGGTTTGGTAGAATTCTGTACTAAGAACTATCTGACCCTGGACTTTCTATGGTTGAGAAGCACATAATTGTTGCATGAAGGGGCCTTTTTTTTTTGTCCTGACTGTCCGGCTAGCTTACACCTGAAATAACCACACAGAAACTGTATTAATTAAATTACTGCTTGTCCTATTAGCTCTAGCCTCTTATTAGCTAACTCTCACATTTTGATTTAACCCATTTCTATTAATCTTTATATCACCACAAGGTCGTGGCTTACCAGGAAAAATTCAACATGTCTGCCCTTCTTCCCAGCATTCAGTTCTGTCTTCTTTGCCTACCTAAGCTCTGCCCTATCAGGCCCAAAGCAGTTTCTTTATTCATTAGCCAATGAAAGCAACAAATGAACAGAAGAAACTCCTACACCACATAATAACTGCTTCTATTTCCTTCGGGGTTATAGATCTATTTAAATTGCTTATCTGATCTTGATTTAACTTTGGTAAGTAGTACCTCTTGAGAAAATTGTGTTTCTTTTAGGTTTTCCACTTTGGTGCAGTAGAGGTTTTTAAAGTATGTCCTTAAGATTCTCTGGATTTTTCTCAGTGTTTGTTGTTATTCCGCCCTTTTCATTTCTGATTTTATTAATTTGGATACTCCCTCTCTGCATTTTAGTTAGGTAGAATAAGGGTTTGTCTATTTTGTTGATTTTCTCAAAAAAACAAAAACTTTTTTCACTGATTTTTTTATATTGTTCTCTTTGTTTCTGTTTAGTTGATTTTGTGTCCCTATTTTATTATTTTATGCCATCACTTCTCTTGGGTGAGCATGGTTCTTTTTGTTCTAGAGGGTCCAGTTGTGCTACTAAGTTGCTAGTATGATATCTTTTCCATTTTTATATAGGTACTCCATGCTATGAACTTTCCTCTTAGCACCACTTTCATCGTGTTCCATAAGTTTACATATCCTGTATGTTCATTTTCATTGAATTCTAGAAAATATTTAATTTCTTTACCTTTGCCTTGATGTGTTTACGTTCAGTAGAAAATTGTTCAGTTTCCATAAGTGATGTGGGAGGGGATGTAAGCTGTGAAATAAAGAAACTGCTTTCAGTCAATGGCTTGACAGAATATAGCCAGGCTGTAAAAAATAAAGAGAGAGAGAGAGTAGGAAGAGTCAGGAGAAACCATGTAGCCACTCCCAGGTACAGCCGCCTCTGCTGGAGCCCACTGAAACTTTGCCGGTAGGCCATGACCTCGTGGTAATGCACAGATTAATAAAGATGGGTTAGTTTAGAATATAAGAGAAAGCTAAAAATATGCTTAAGTTATTGGCCAAACAGTATTGCAAATAATATAGTTTCTGAGTGATTATTTTGTGGCCTGGGCAGCTGGGAAAGAACAAGTGGCTATTAAGAGATATCAATGACCAATAATTGATTCCTGTTATTTTCTTGTTGGGGAGCTCCACTGAAAAGTTAGGATGATACCTGTGTATTTCCTGTCTTTCTGGCCTTCTCCATTGGCTTATTCACAGCAAACGTATACTGGTGTTGGAGGCTGGGACACTGGGATGAACTGGGGGAAGAAAGGTTGGAGGAGACAGTCCTTGCAGTCTCTTGGGGATGGGATCAGAGAGGAAGGGAAAACAGGTTGTACTACAGAGCTGGCAGAGAGACTTGGGAACTCAGAAGCAGTAGAAGACATGTGGGTCTGTCTTCAGGCTACTTGTTGCCTTGAGAGGAGCAGTCCGTGTGTGAGCAGGGGGTGCCTGCTGTATTGGACTCTGGGGCAAAATAACCAACAAAAAGATGATTAGAAGAAGAAGAACTGTGCAATCCACAGGATATGGGAGCAGTGGAGCAGGGAAGGCTTCCACAGGTGTTCTGCTAGAGTTGGGGATGACACTGGGTTATTTGATCTGTGGGAACATGCGTAAGTCACCCACAGTTTAACTGTCCTGATGATGGGAAATTGCATGGCTCTAAGAGCAGAAGAAAAATTTATATGATACTATCAGAAAATGTATTTACCAGGGAGTTATTGGTTTAAATTTGAAACAAATAAAATTATTAATAAATTTAAATAGCTAAGAGCATTCATTTAACACTAAGGTCTTAAACATTTTATCTCACAGACAAGTTTAGAGAAAAAAATCCATTTTTAAAAGTTAATCTCAGGGTTTATTAAGTACATTAAGTATATTTACATAATTAAGTAAATATAGATTCTGGTCATTAGTATAAAATGTTTAGAATGCATCTAAGAACAAAAAAAGTGCAGCAAAGTCATGAGTAATTATAGATATGATATTTTACACATTAGAGAGTGATTTTACCTAATTTCTGATCATTAAACTCAGAAGGTGAAGGCTAATGAAGGGGCTTGAAATTTTTCCATGCCTAATAAGAGATGTCAATGGCTAGAACAATTTAATAGAAGCTTGAATATTGTTAAAAGCACTAAATTAATTAATCAATAGAAAACTAAAAAATAATAAAAGTAATAAAACTCAGGCAAAAGCTAACAAATTAGGTAGGGAGTCAACCGATTCTTTATAAGCTAAGTAAGTCAATAAATACCAGGAGATGGCACTTAAGAGTAGCACCTTGCCTAACATGTCCCTGGTCATGGTTTAATTACAAGCACTAAAGAGTAAGTGAAATAGGAAAGTAAAACCAAATAAATAAATAGAAGTAAAAATGTATAATTTTTATAATCTCTAGAAAAAAGAGATATAAGTAGTTTTTTTAAAACTCTCATCTTTGATAATCAAGAAATTTCATAGGCTAGTAGACCATCTTGTTATTATTTTTACCACCCTGAAAATTTATATTTTATCTATATACATGTCATACTTTATAATAATAATTCTATGACTAAAATAATGCCATATCGTCTATATTATCTTTACTGTTTCTTACAATAACATTGAATTGACAAAATTACACATTTTAGTTGCTGAGTAAAAGGGTCATTTTTAAAGAAATAAAGAGAAGTTTAAAATTGTGTATCACATTATTAAAATCCCATGATATATACATGGGATAGCAAATCTTGACTTTTCAACTTGACATCCCTTCAAAGAGGAAGCCTCCACTAAGGAATTTCCCAGTTCATGTTGGCGTGCAGTCAAGTCATTGAGACATTTTCTTGTCTACTTAATGAAATAGGAAGGACCACCCCTTCCTATTGTGATGGTACCATCCCTGTATGAGGTTGTGTAAGAAAGTAAACTGAATAATCCAGGAAAAGCAAGCCAGCGAGCAGGATTCCATTGTGGTCTCTGCTTCAGTTCCCACATCCAGGTTCTGGCTGAGAGTTCCTTCTTCTCTCAGAGATAGACTGCAACCTGTAAGTCCAAGAAACCCTTTGCTCCCTAAGATGCTTATGGTTCTGGTACTTACACAGCAACAGAAGAGCAAACTAGGACAATCCATCAAGATAGAAAATGCCACCCATCATTTTTTTGGCCAAAAAAGTAATTTAGATGGGACCATAATAGGAAAAAAGATAATAATAGCATATTGTTGGATTGAATCATTGAAAGTTTAGATTTTTGAGGCTAAAGCTAATGGGAAAAAGTTGTCAGCACCCATTATACTTTTTAAGACCAATACTGCATACATAATCAAAGGTCATAATGGAACAAAATCTGAGACATGTGCCAAGTAAATGTCTGGCATATACAGTACCTCAGAGGCAGGAAGAAGGGAAACATTAGCATTCCTAATGTCACAAAAATGAGCATTAATGAAGGATAGAGGTGACTCTTGGCAACATAAAGATGATGTGCATTTCCAACCCATATACCAAGGGAAGAGCGTTGACAGAGAAGCAGTAAGGACTTGAAGTGACCCTAAGGAGTCTCTTGCCAACACTCACTCACTAAAAGTAAGACAACTTAGTTTTACATGCACATGAACAAGTAAATACAAATCAAAATAATAGAGGAATGGAAGGGGAAAACAATGTAATTATATTATAATAAGTAAAATAATTTTAAAGACATTATTATGTTAAGCACAGAATTCCTTTAACAAGAAAATTGTACTACTACAAACATCTGAAATAAAAAGTTTGAGTCAACTCAAAATTCATTTCAGTATATTGTATTAAAAGATGTGAGTAAAGTGTGGGAATTTGTAACACGGTGCTTCTAAAACATCAATTACTTCTTCTTAATTTATGGATTAAATAAAGTTTTTTTTTTTAAGAAAGAAGAATGTTAACAGTCAAACAGCACCACAAGGCCGCTTCCATTTACCAGGTCCAGTCTCAAGCCTTAGAATTATTCAAAAAAAATTAGACTATAAGAAATTAATGGTGTATTTGTATATTAATATATATCATTAAAAATAAAAATTATAAATTTTAAACATATAAATCTAAATTGGAACAGTATGGTTCAAAAGTTCTGATGAGAAAATGTTTCAATTCAGCTTCCTAAATGATTTTGTGACAAGTCATAATCACTCCAATGGTAGCAGGAAGTCAAATATGTCTTGAATGGATTAGACTTTAATGCTATATTCTGTTGTGATTTTTAAATATTGAACACAAATATATACTCTCACTAAATCATTAACTTTGAATCCATATCATCCAGTGCATTCTGGAATAGAATCTTAATACTAAATATATCCAAACTCTTTTAACTTAATTAGAAACATAAGACTCCAATGAATGATTTCAACATCAAATAATTATTTCAAAAGCTAAGATTATATGAATAGCTTTGATTTAAAATATGACCTTGTCAATGGTGACTGATGCCAATAGTACATTGGCAATCCATGTCTGTTTCTAAAATGTTATTTATTGAGGTTCTTAGTTATGTAGGGCAGAAAATCAAATTATATTGTATTCATCCAAAGAGAATGTTTTCCTATTTTAATGAACAGTTCTGGGTCATTTAACTATTGATATGACTGACTGGATCTATAATTTTCCTTAATAATAGTTACTTGCCTTCAGTATCTCCCTTCTGCCTTATTTTTCTAGAATGACTCACTTTCAGGGAAATTATTGCTTTAAAGCAACAGCCTCTATCTTAAGTTGGTCACCTACAATTCAGATGAACAGTAGCCTTTATTCTCTAAAAACTGTAACAGAACAACAAAGCATCAGATTTGAAATTCTCTAGCTTAACAAGTCACAGATCTACTTCAGAATTGCAGCAGAGATAAGTAAATTTCAGTTCTACCATAGAACTTGAATCAAGTGAGACAAAGAAAATAATGTTTTTAAAGGAAAATCCATTGTGGTTAAGATCAAAGTGAAATGGGTTACAGACAAGCAAAAACAAATGTCTACTATGTCCAGTTTTGTTTAATTTCTTTAATTCTATAGATGATTTTACATCAGGCCCACTTATTATTGCAGTGTTCTATAAGTAGCATTAGGAACAGAAGCAAGAAAATCTAAGTTTATGACCTTCAGTAATTGCCAAGATTTCCCAAGTCTTTTCTACATGTTTTAAAAATATATTCATCATCGCAATTCAATAAATAACCTGATGAAGGAAAAAAAGAACTTGGCAAACAAAGGATCCTGTCTAAAAATAAATCCAGATCTGACTTTTGCACAGTTTTAGAGGACATCCTTTACACCAAGTACAATGAAAGAAATCCATCAATACCATCTCCAAAATAAGGCCAGTCATAGCTTTTCGTGAACTTTGGAGAGCTATCAAAACAGTTTGGAAGTATATAGCTGGGTGTTGGCCCTGTTGTAAACTCAGTTGAATGTGAAAAAAGGATATTTTGGCATGTTCCTCCCAGCACAGACTTGGTTAAGATTAAATCATTCTAGATTAGTGTGGGTCCTTAGAAGGGAGAGGCACTAGGTGATACAGAGAACAAAGTGGCCACATCATATGGAAGAAGATATTGCAATGAAGCCTCCACAAGCCAATGTGAATTGTCTGTTGGACCTTTCAAGCCACTCTGCTGATACAGCCACCACACCTATGACAGAATAGATTTCTGTCATTTTAACATATTCAGCTAAACATACTTTGTTACACCAGATGGTAAAAAAAAATTCAAATAAATACAAATACAAAAATAAAATAAATTCTAATTGGAACCAATCATGGCTAAACTAAAAATATTCAGTATTGATGTTTCCAAAATGTAATATATGCTTATATTTAAGTCAGTTGGCATTTCAAAAATAGGAACAGTCAGTCGATCATCTCACTGTGACTCTTTTCGATATTGACCCCTTTTGTCTGTTCCCTTTAGAAAGCTTGTTTTGCCTTGCTAGACTACTTGCTCTTCCTGCTCTCTTCATTTTGTCTGACTACCTACTTGCTTTCTTTGTCACATTCTCTTCTTCTGATCACCCATTTTGCAAGAATATATCCTGAACCCTTTTCTCTATTCACTATGGATATCATACAATATCCATGGTCACCATTAGCAACAATCTCCTGCATTCCAGAAACAAGATGACTATTTACACATTTCCATACAGATATGGTAATGATTCAATGGGAGAGGTACCTTGGCAGGTGAGAGTGCTGAGACCTCATGGCAGGTAGGAGCCAAAGGCCGATGGTCAGCAAGAGAGCAATACGCCATAAAAATACAGAGCTTAAGTGGGGGAGTTTATTGAGATAAAAGAAGCGGGGAGGGAAGTGAGAAAGAGAAAGAGGGGGAGAAAGAGAAGCAGCGAGATGCAGAGAAAGGAAGAGAGAGAACTGGGCACTTTTGCCTTGCACTCAAGTGTGATGCAGGGGTGATGTACTCTGTCAGGTCTTCAAGGGATGGAGGGAGATCCATCTGGATGCTAACAGATTTCACATATGCAACTTAAGCAAAGCAAGAATTCAACTTCCCCATCCCCAAATATCCTTGCCCCTCGCCATTCACATCAAGTCCAGAGCAAGACTTCTTTTCTCCTCTCATTTTCAGTCTGATACCTATCTTCTTTTTCACCTCATTTATAGTCTCTGATGAAATGACCTGTCAAGTTAAGCAAAACAGATAGATATGGGGAAAGTTCTGGATGGTAAAGTGTATTATATCTGCAAGTCCTAAATCAGAGGTCAAAGCACACCACTGTGTCACACTTGGAAAAGAGTCCTGGAGGATAAACAAAAGGGAAGGGTTTGAGCAATGACCTTGGTTTAGGTTCAGAGTAAAGGCAAATAATGTAATTGGACATAGTGCATCAAAATTTGAGCACTTGGAATGACTTTTAGCTGTCAAACTCCCAGTCTAGGAATGGCAAGGCAAAGAAATACTGTCTTCTGAGATGTAATAAGAGTTTGTGTATGGTTGTATGGTTGTTTGCTATAGAGGCAAGAGTTACTCTCTATGGGGAGCAAAGAATACATCTCCTGGAATTTATAAGGTAGTGACATATTCAGGAAGCAAAGAGAGTGACTTAATTAATGGTCTACAACATACTAAAATGAAACAAATAAAGGTGGGCAAAGATGTCAAGAAACATGACTATGAATCTCATGGGGTGAGCAATGCAATCATTGAGCTGGGCTGAGGAGGCATACAGAGGGTGTGTAGGTTACTCAGTGTTCAGCACACCGTGTGGCCAAAGGACGAGAAATCTCAGTAATATTACCACGCTTTGTAAATCTTGCCATAAGTCTCATAAAAGGTCACTAAACTAAGCATCTGAGAAGTACACCCTCTCTTAGGACAACATTTCCAACTGCAATGTCTTTCTTACTTTTTCTAAATAAATCTGCTTTCTCTTTGTTCATTCCTTGTCTTCATTGCTTATTCTTCTTGAGCATGATATAATGAACACCAAAGACACCAACTCTGCTTAGCTTTGGTGACTGTGACGGTCTGGCACCCTCCACCTCCACCCAAGATTAAGTTCATTAGAACCAAGAAAGAGTCTGACACTCTCAAAAACATATATTACCATCCTTAAGAATTTACTGGGTAGTGGCATAACAAGTCATTCAACAAACAGAAAGACGTTTTAAGATATCCAAACGAATATCTTGCATATCACCATAGAACCTTCATCTGATGATGGATGGAGATAGAGACAGAGGCCCACAGTGGAGCACTGGACTGAGCTCCCAAGGTCCCAATGAGGAGCAGAAGGAGGGAGAACATGAGCAAAGAAGTCAGGACCACGAGGGGTGCACCCACCCACTGAGACAGTGGGGCTGATCTATTGGGCGCTCACCAAGGCCAGCTGGACTGTGACTGAAAAAGCATGGGTTGAAACCAGACTCTCTGAACATGGCGAGCAATGAGGGCTGATGAGAAGCCAAGGACAATGGCACGGGGTTGTGATCCTACTTCATCTTCTGGCTCTGTGGGAGCCTAGCCAGTTTGGATGTTCACCCTCCTAGACATGGACGGAGGGGGGAGGACCTTGGACTTTCCACAGGGCAGGGAACCCTGACTGCTCTTTGGACTGGGGGGAGGGGAAGAGAGGTGGGAGGAGGGGGAGGGAAGTGGGAGGCTGGGGGGAGGCTGAAACTTTTTTTTTTCCTTTTCTCAAAAAAATTAAAAAAATGAAAAAAAAATCAAAGTACCTGTAAGGAAAAAAATAATAAAAAATGAATAAAGTATGCAAAAAAGATATCCAAACACCGTATCTTTTTATAATAATTTAAAACATTTTTGCATCTCTACCTTCATTTTCTGACTATCCACCTTTTGAACTATTGGAGTAATTAATGAAGTTCAAAAATACACAGCAGATAACATCACTCTTGTATTTTATGAATCTCCAAGGCTCCCCACAGTTTGATGGGGAGTTCTTTGGCAGAGCACTCAAAGACCAGCTTGATCTGGCACTTGCTTCCTTAGTTGGATGGCATCTGTTAATCACTCATAGAGCCCATGCTCCAGCTCTGTTCAACAGCTTAAGACACCAGCCTGGACCAGCATCTGCAAAGGAGTTCCTTCTGCCAGGAATGCTCTCTTTCCAAGAGGTAACACCTGACCTTTTTAGGTTCAACTCAGGAACTTCCTCCATAACTACCTTTATGTCTCCACTGTACTATATTCAGACACCTTTTCTTAAAGAAAAGTTTACCAGAAAGGCAGATTTTTCTCCAAAGACTGGTAAAGAACCACAAAAGGGGTATACAATAAGAGAGGAAGAGCTGATGCAACTCCCGTACAGACAGTTAATAAAAGATCGATAACTAAGAAACAAAGAAGTCAGTGACTAGAAAGCTGCCGATAGAAAGCATCAAGGCAGAATAAGATTGTTAATGGAGGCAGGTCTAACTAATATTTTTCAACATGAGTAGATCCCAAAGACTGGGGTTAAGGTATTCTTGTTCAACAGACTCAAGATTCTACCCCAACCTGGCATAGAACCCCAAATTCAAAATAATCAGACAAGGCTCAGGAGCCTGACTAAAGTCTTGATCACTAGAGACAGTGCTTATGCTTAGCAAAACACCAAAAACTATGTACCTGTTTGCCTTCATTGGCCTTCACGGTTATCTCAAGGAGGCGAGGGCTTTCTCCATGATAAATGTCACCACATGGCACATCATTGTTCAATGACTACTGACAAACTATTGACTAATGAAAACAGAAAGTATGAACTAGGGGAAAACATTGAAAGAGCTGCATAACTCCTCCATAAAGTAATTCACTTGAAAGTTCTGCATCCCTTTAAAATGCATGATTAAATGTGCAGACTCTCAAGTCATCTCGCCTTAATTCTGCTTAGCCATGTATGGGTGTAGTTTGGGGATATTTACTTCTCTAAAAATTGTGATGAAAAATTCCCTTCTTCTTTGGATTTTTGAGAAACCTAACTTAATAAACATTTATTGTATGACAGTTAATATCAGTTATAAAGATTAATTGTGAATATAGTAACTACTGCAACATTTTGTTTAAAATACTTTCAGTGCCAGATTAGAGATGAGACTTTTAGAGGAAATCCTTTGTTCTTTCTATATGCATACTTTAAATGCCTTGAGCTTAAAGTATAAACAGCGTTTCTGTAGTTTCTGGTACTACAGTTTCCAAAATACGTATGAAAATGTGCACAGTTTGGAAAGCAAAGCCAGTAGTATTGTATGTAGATACTGGTTACAATTAGATTATAGTAACAAGACCAGAGAAGGGTGACATTAGTAGTCTTGACTTTATTTTTTTAGACAAAGTGTCACTGTGTAGTCATGACTGGTTGTGTACTCGTTATATAGCTCAAGCTCTCCTTAAACTCAAGAGCTCTATCTACGTGCCTCTGCCTCCCTTGCAGGAATTAGAGGCACATGCCACCATAACTTGCCTAACTATGGTTTTCAGTAGTTCAAAATCTATTGTGTATTTCATAAAGAACAAAAGAAGTCCCAAGCAGAATCTGTTGGCTCTAATTCCAGACTGCACCAGTAATTTTATTTTAAATTGCATTGCCCTTCCAATGTTTTATACCACCTGGACATCATCAGAGCTGCTATAATTAACTAAAGAAGTTGGTGTTAAGAAGAAGAAAATCTTCATGAAATGAAGAAAAATGTGAGAGATTGAAGAGTTGAGTGACTAGGAAAATTATGGGAGAACAAGACACAAGAATAGGAGAAAACAGAGAAGGGACTGATAGCAGAAAAACTGTAAAGATAGATTCAAAGGAAGGGCACTCCTGTATCTTGGAGATGCAACATTTGAATCTGCCTTAAGTTTGAGGCTTAGATGAAGAAGATTCAGAATTTAAATTTTAAAAATGGCTTATAATGTGTTCTGGAAATTTTTAAATTCTAAATTATCATGTTTTATCTCCAAATGCAATTGAAAGTTTTAAGAATTTTAAGGTAACAATTCTGCAATCTGGAAAAGTGAGTTTGAAGTAGAAGTTTAACACATGCACACCATACACACCATATATGTCACTGATACATATATATATATACATATACACATACATATATATATTTATATATATAATATGCATATCCCTGAAGGGAGGTCTCATTGATGGAAGCATTCTGACTTATTGCAAAATATTACTGCAGGGTTATTACAGATGGAGAAACGCAATTAATCCTAATCGAGATGAAATGAAGCAAAGGGACCAATTAGCAAACTCTTGAATAGTCGAGATTAAGAAAAGTGAACGCTAGAGATGGAATGGTGAAAATTAGATTATAGGGGGTTAACCAAAGAAGGTTCAAGAGAAAAGCACTTCTTAAACAGAAGTCTCTGAGGTTTCCTTTTGTGTGTGTATCTTTTGAAGCAATTGCATATGTCAGGCCATTTTTCCAAAACTTAGTGCTAATTAATAGATTCTGAAGCCGAGCTGTGAGCAAACTTCTGGTACCTTTTAAAAAGCATTCTCTTTGTGACCTGACTTTATTATCTCAAATGCCCTTTTTTTTCTTATTTCATGCATTACATTGCAGTCTTCAGAAGAAAAAAAATCACACAAATGTCATAAATCTTATTTCCCAAAGAGCAAAAGAAAAATCTGCTAATGAAACCCCTCTGCTCCATACTACATGAAAGATACATATTACACCCAGTTCTTTCTTACTCTGTATTCACCAGGAATTTGCTCCTGCTCAATAGCTTTTCATTGAAATTGAACATGGAAAATCCACAAAAAACGTGAATTTTCTGCTCACAAAAGGGCAATTGTTAGGTCAACAACATTTATAAACATCAAGGTCAATGTAACACGTAGGTTAATGACACTTGTTTGCAGTAGGGTTCTGGACCCAGAGCCACCAAAGCAGTGAAAAGGGCACTAACAGCTTTTCAACACCCTCTCCTGCCTCTTGGTGCCTGTGAAACTGCATGGTTATTATACCCCAGTTACATATTCTTTTCCCTCCATTGGTGTTTTATGTATATGCTAGTTTGCCTTTTTTCATGGCAATTTATCTAAAGCATAGATTTTTTTTTTGCACAAAGTATCTCTATAGTTCTGATTAATGCCTACGTCACCCAAAGCACTGGTCTCAATTTTTTTTCAGCCTATTTCCTGATGGTATTGTGACATGGTTAATGGATTGTATACCACTGGGGGTTATATATTTTAGCCAGGTAGTAGAGTATAATAGTAAGTGCTACTCCAAGTGACCTTGGTTCCTAAATTTTAAAAAAAAAATAGTGTTTAAGGTGTCATACTTTTATTTTTATTTTAGTATTCTCCGTCTGTTGCTGTGCTTCTGGTTCAGGGTTGACTAACTTGCATGTGATTTTCTTCTTGCTTGCTCATGGTTGTACGCCCGCTGTGTACCAGACACTATGTTATGCATTTAACATATGTAGCCTCATTAGTTCTCACAAAAATTACAGAGCTAATTTCATTAGTTTTCCTATCTCTCAAATAAGGAAGCCTAATTTGGAAAAGTTAAGTGAACTTGCTAAATATCATGTAGTAAACGGAAATGAGAAGAGACAAATCTGCCACTATGCCAAAGCTGCTTCTTTTTCTAGTCAAGCTAAATTTTTTTCAGTTCACAATTTTTATTTTCATTCCTTTTAGTATTAATATCACTTTGTTTTATTAGTATTAGTATATATTCACTGTACTATTCATGATTGGCTATATGACATCATTGTCTAATACACTGTGAACTTTGACCCTGTGTACTTCCATTACCCTCTCAACTTCCCCAGTGAGTCTCCTTCCAAAATAAGTTTCCTGTAATTTATATTATATTTCATGTGATTTACATAGATGCCCATTTTTGTTACTTATGTAACCTAGGATCCCCATATGATAAAAACGTACAATATTGTTTTTCTGGGTATGAGTTATTTACTTAATTTGATGATCTCAAATTATACCATTTTCCTACAAAGGACATAACTTCATTGTCCTTTCTGAATGAACAAATTACACTGTGTTCATACTCCATTTCTTTGTCTACTGATTGTTAACTTGGCTGTCATGAATAATGTCACAATCAACATAGAAGAGTCTCTGTAGAATGGGGAATTAGATTCCTTGTCAGATATTCCCAGGAGTTATATAGCTGTATATTATGCTAGTTCTATCATTAGTTTTGATGGCCCTCCAACTGGCTTCACTACTTAATATTCTTATTTAGCTAGTATAGGAGTTCTTCCCCATCTATATCAGCATTTCTTGTTTTAATTATAACTATTCTGACAGGGTGATAGATTTGTCCTTCCCTAGTGGCCAAAGATGCTGAACATGTTGTCATGTATTTATTAACCATCTGCACCTAACTTTCGGTAACATATCTGTGTGGTGGTTTGAAACAAAATGCCCCACAAATGCTATGAGAAAATGTGGCCTTGTTGGTGGAGGTGCTGTCTTGTTGGAGGAAGTATGTCACTGTGGAGATGGGCTTTGAGGTCTCATATATGCTTAAGATACTGCCCAATAACACAGTTCATTTCCTGTTGCCTGCAAGATGTTGAATTCTCAGCTCCAATACTATGTCTGCCCATATGCTACCATGTCTTACCATAATGATAATGGGCTGAACCTCTTAACTGTGAGTGAGTCCTCCCAATTAAATAATTTCCTTTTTAAGAGTTGGTGTGGTCATGGTGCCTCTCCACAGCAATAGAAACCCTTAGACAATCTATTTGTTCATTCTTTGCTTCTTTATTATTTCCATTATTTCCTTTTCTGTGTTTAAGGTTTTGGTTCTTTACATATTCATAATATTAATTGCCTATCAAATAACTAGACAAGAATATTATTTTTCATATCTTAGGCTATCATCTCACCCTGTTCTTAATTCTTTTGCTTTCTAGAGGCTTTTAAAATTTGCTCAAACCTGTTTGACAGTTTTTGAAATTATTTATTTAGCTGTTAGAATTTTTTGGAAAGACCTTGACTATGCCTCTTTCTCATAGGCTCTCTGCTACTAGATTCAGAGCTTCAGTCTTACATTAAAGTCTTTGATCCATTTTGAGTTGCTTTTTGTGTGAGAAAGAGATATGAATCTAGCATTCTCTGTACCATTTTCTTGAATGTATGATTTTGAGAACTTTGTCAAAATCTAAGTAGCTGTCATTATGTAAGTTAAATTCTGCGTTCTCTATTCTATTCTACTCATCTTAGTGTTAGTTTTTCTGCTTATATTATCCTGCTTTTAGTACTATTGATCTGTAGTATAACTTGAAATTGGGTATTATGACACTTTTGCCATCATTCCTTTCACTCAGGACTGACTGCCTTAGCTATTCTGAGGTTTTTGTACTTCCAAATAAAACTCAGGATTTTTCCCTCCTTCTGTGAATAATATCATTGGAAAATTTTTAGAGAGTGTATCAACCTGTAAATAACTTTCAGCACTGTAGCCATTTACAACATTCTGCCATTCTTTGATCAGGAAAAACCTTTTCATCTCCTAATGTCTTCCTGTTTTACACCTTTGTTATTTCTCATAGTACAGGTTCCTTAGATGTTTATCCATAGTGCTTCTGAAGCTTTTATGAATGTACTTGTTTCCTGGCTTTATTCTCAATGTACTTATTATTGGTATAGAAAAACTATGAACTTTTAATATAAATTTTGTGTCCTGCTACTTTGCTAAAAATGTGAGTAAGATCTAAGAATCTTCACAATGTGCAAAAATATGTATCAAACCGGGGGAAAAGAATAAGGCAAGAAGCAGGCTCCCTTCCTTTTAAAGCATAGATTCAAACTTCAGCTTTTTAAAATCAACTATTTTAAATGACTGATTACTTCTAAATGGCTAGATTTTGCTAATTAATGAATTACTTAAAGTATGATAATCGAGCTCTCCATCTGCTATTTGTTTGTATATAAGAAACAAAATATGCATGCCTAGGTTCAAAACAAGGAAAAGAAGCTTTAAAAAAATTAAGGAAAAAAACTAGACAGCAGTGTGTCTTCCAATTATATCAAGTAGAAAGTAAGGAATTAGCCAAGGGCAATTGAAAATACCAAAGAGTTTTTGGTTGGTGCAAGCTCAGTGGCAGATAGGGTTAACAATTCTAAAGCTGTTGTAGCTAAAGGACCAACTGCATTTTAGGTTGCTTAGATCACAGGCTTTTCAAAGGAATCTGAGTCCTTTATAACCTACCCGGGGTTTTCACATCTGCTGTTTGTAAGGTTTGTGATTGAGTGGGGCACAGAAAAACAAATTACTGAGGTATAAGGAGTTTATTGGAAGAGGTATTAACCCCATGGACAGACAGAAAAAAATATACCATGGTTGGGCCTCAGAGGAGAGTTCAGACTCCTCACAAGAGAAAGACAGCATTGTGGCATCTCTAAAGAGTATCAGAACCTATGTGGTCCAAGTAGAAACCTGTTTTTACAGCTCTCTGAAGATGAGGGAGATTCAGAGCAAGAGTCCACGGCTAGGCTGTCTGATTCCCAGGCAGGAGGCATGGAAGTAAGTCGAGAGTAGAATAAATATGGCCCCAATTATGTCAATGCCTTAACATTACACCCTTTAATGTTAACTCAATTCCCAGGTGAGAAACCCTGTGTGTTAGGTTAGAGCTCGCAGAGTATGGTGCATGTCTGTATCTATGAGAGGAGGCTTGAGCAGAGGCTGGATTCTCACATTCATTTTTATATTGCTCACTGATTTCAGAAGACACTTTATGGGTAATATCATGAGAGTGTGTTTTATCCAAAAGTAGAGAACAATGATGATAAGATTTTTCAGAGAAATGCCAGACAAGTTAAGATCTGTACAGCCAACAGTCAAAGATTTAAGTAAGAGATGGAAGGGCAAAGGGACAGGTCTTTCTAGTTATTATTTGGGTTGTCACATGCAACATCAAAGAAAAAATTAAAGACCAGCAGATGAAGGAACAATAGATCTCTCATGAAAACTATTTTAGTTGATTTAATTTTAATTGGGAAACTCAGCAGTACACAGGTTAACACTGAGCACAGTTACAGACACACAAATAGAGTAGTTCAAATACAGCCAATACATTCAAATCCATGTCCTCTTAAGCTCCTTTTTTTGAATGACAGTCATAGTATTTTGTTGCATTTTATTTACCACTTTATACAATATATAAACTTTCTCTCTTTCTAATTATTTAACAGATCAGATCAATATATTTATGCAAGGACTTGGAGAAATTCATATTTCACTATTAAACAGAGCGAGAGTTTTAACAATTTCTTCTAAATAAAAACTTAGGAAGTCACTTACTACTCAGGTGCCACTGTGAAGCCAACAGAAAGGGTGCCTTAGTTTCCACTCCAAGGAGCCTGCTAGCAGTAATAGTAATGTACGGATGTGCTCTAGGTGACGTATGGTAGATCCATGACTAAGGCTGGGGTTGAGAGAATGAGTAGCGAATGACCAAGAATAAAATAAATTCATCACAGGTGGCCATCGGTAAGCAGAATATTAAAGGGTGATGAAAAGTAACTTTGAGAGGGAGGTGAGGAAAGGATGTAGTATTAGCAACAAAGCCACATGGGAAGAAGATGCCAACACATCTTACCAACCTACAAACATCACCTTATTGTGAGAGCAAAGTCTGATAAAGCGGCTTGATGAGAAGAAGCCAGAGGGAGACATGATAGTGAAAAAAAAATTCTAAGTTTATTACATAAAGATGAATACTCACACTATATACTGAATTTGTTTAAGTCTCTTTTCCGAAAAAATTACATAAACTTATGAACAGCTAATTTCTATATATTAAAAATAATGATCATTAAGATATTAAAATACATTAGATTTAATTAGTATAAAGTAGCAGGTAAATTGAATAAAATTTTACAGTTTTAGTTTTAGAAAAATTAGACTGTTACTACTACTGGAGTCAGCAATCACAAGGGAAGTAGAACATACTTGAAATTCACCACTGATAAAAGTACAAACTGATGCAGATTTCTGGGAGACTATTTGGAAACATTTACAACATTTTTAAAGATATGAATATCTTAACTGAAATTCAAACAGTGGGAACAGTGGCAAATACTTGCAATCCCAACAAGAGCAAAATAAGCAATTCCCATATTTGAAGCCAATTTGGACTACATAGGGAGTTCTACACCAGTCAAGAGACTCCATCTCAAAAAAGAAACAAAACAAAATACGAAAAATATATAAAAGAAAAAGATAATCTCTAACTCTACATAGGTATTCTAAAAGTGCATAAAATAACCTAAATGTTCATCAGAAAGGAGATTATTAGATAAATTAGTGAATTCTGTATCTCAGTACTGGTAACTATGATACATTAAAAAGAAGTAGATTCATGTCACAAAGGCTCTCAACCAAGTTTAAATATGAACAGCAAGTTTAATACGATCTATATGTTCTTTACAAAATATCTCTATTTCAGTCTGTATCTCTTTTAAATTACCAAGCAAAGCTATATACATTCATGTGGCTATGGGAACATACACATACAAATGTAGAATAACATATGTCATGGAAACATCTATGAGGTCACTGGAATTCAATTAATTGCTGAAAGGGAATTTTTATTTTTCTGAATTGCATAAACATTAATAATATATAATAATAATAAACAATAATAATTATACATTATGTATAATATAAATTGCAAGCATTATCCTTAAACCTGTGGGGGGTCATTGAAAGAATATAAACAGGAAAATCTCAAAAATGCATTTGCATTTTAGAAACATCTTTCTGCCAGTTGAGTATAAGAAGAAAAATTAATGTTGAGAAAAGGATGTCAATTTAAAAAATACAACAGTGATCCAGAAACTTTTTAACAGTCATGTGATGTCAATAGAGATGAACAAGATAGAAAGAGAATGGATGGGGATATAGGACAGAGCCAACACAGGTTATGTGGATTACCACTGAAGGATACAAAGTGACAGTGATGGAGGAATCCACATGATCCTTATGTTTCCACCTGAGTGACTGACTCAGTAACCAATCCAGCTTACTAAGAGGAACAAGGTAGACATGTAGGGAAAGAAGATGGAATTGGTATCAGAATGAGTCTTAGACCCTTGCTAGTGGGGTTCTGTATAGGTGACCTACTCCTAACTAATTTTCTGACCAATTTTTATTTTTCCCCTTGAAAAATATTCATTTCCTTCCATAAGATGTCAATGGCAACTGAGTTAAATCTAAACACACTAAACGCCTCATGAAATTTCTATATTCTGCAAAAACTCACCCAGAAAATAGCCACATAGACAAATGCCAGCCAATCAAGATCTTAAACCCTGAAAAACCCCAACCTCTACTGTGAAAAAAAAAAAAAAACCTACCCCAACTGAGCTTGACACTCTCTGCTCTCAGCCACTGTGTTGACAGATGGAAAGTCCAAGCTTAAGCTTGAATAAAGACTCCTTGCCTTTACCAAAAGAAAAGAGAGAGGGGGCGGGGAGGGAGAGAGAGAGAGAAGAAGAAGAAAGAAAGGGAGGGAGGGAGGAAG
>NC_022010.1:89970750-89985296 GCF_000317375.1 Microtus ochrogaster
AGAAAGAAAGAAAGAAAGAAAGAAAGAAAGAAAGAAAGAAAGAAAGAAAGAAAGAAAGAAAGAAAGAAAGAAAAGATCAGTAATCTTAATAAATGACAAAACAGACTACAGGCTTCTGGGTAAGATCAACGTGAATGACAGAAAAATTCAAATAGCCATGACTTTACAATATAAAGTTTATTTCTCTCATATTTGAGCGGTTTCCAGATGGGAACAACCAGAGTACGGGGTGGCTTCTCAGTCAGTCCTCAAAGATTCAGGTTTCTTCTGCTTCTTGAGCAGCCGCCTACAGTGTGAAGAATAAAACCATTCTGAGCAGCTTCATCACATGTCCTCATCTGTATACACAAAGATACTGCAAAATAAAGGCTGGTTTTATTCTGGCAAACAACATGTAAGCTTAAAATCAAGATTTCATAAAATAGAATCGAGGTAAGCCTTCCATCTGACACTGTGCAGTCTGCTGTAGTGAGAGGTGCTATACTTCTCTCAGTGTTCAAGGATGCCCTGGGCTGCTCCTTTTGAAGAAAACATGCTCCAAAAATTGGAACAGTTTGCTGCATTTAATACTCAAGTTAAATATTGGGCAGCAGCGGAACACTCAGGAGGCAGAGGAAGGCAGATCTCTATAAGATGGAAGCAGGTACATTGGGAGTTTCAGGCCAGCCAAAGTGGTATAGTGAGATCCTTTCTCAAAAGCAAAACATAAAAAAAAAAAAAAACCACCGGGTTTTGTTTGTTTTATTTATTATTATTAGAAAAAAACTTCATGACTATATTGAAAGTTTTGAGCATATACACACATGCATACACACACACACACACACACACACACACACACATTGTCTCTTATGAAAGGTTTTCTTATTGGCTGATGTGGGTCATTAACCTAATATCTATCTATTCTTCATTGTTTATTTCTTTTCTTCTAGCCATTAATATTTATCCTTGACAACAGTGCTTTCTATAAGCACGATTTTCTAGATTATATCTCAATTTTTACTTAATTACATACTCTCTGAAAATCTCTCCAAACTCAGAGTTTATGATTACACTTGAACAGTATTGTCACTTGCTTTTCCCTTCCTTTCAGTATCTTCTCTCCTTTGTCATCAACACTCAGTGTTGTGGAGATGAGATTCGAAGGCGTGCTGATCTAAGTCTTTCTAATTAGGCTGCTCTCATTTACCACAGTTCAGCCCTGTGCCCAGGTTACCCTGGAGTTATATGCACCCAATTAAGGAACATTCAATTTGAGATCTATATGCCTCTGAGTATGAATGGTAAGTCTCCATAATTGAGTTTGATCCAGCTGCTCATTCAGCTGAGGTGAATGTAGTCTTCTGGGGCACTAGAGTACCATTTAGTAAATTATCTCATCCAGCACACTAAATTCGCCTCACATGGGTGAACAGTTTCCTTCCAGGGAGTAGTTTCTTCTCCCCACTTCTGCACTGGCTCAACATTATTGATGCTTTGGGGTTATTTGTATGACACAGTACTTACCCATAGACCCAGACAATAATGCTGAACCATTTTGTCTCAGAGCACACATATAAGTCCAAAGAGAAAGGAGAAAGCTGATTATTTTGCTGTTTTATAATCAATAGGAAGAATACATCATGATTTTCTATACTCAAAACTGTAAAAGAAAAGGGCTGGCAAATCCACCATAATACAATAAAATGATTTCGTTCCTTAAACTTTTCATTAAACAAGCATCTTTTTTTAAACCTTCAGTACAACAATACAATCATAAAATGAGCCTATTTAAATAGCGATGAAATTGAATGGAATGCATAGAAAGCAGCTTTTCACTGTAAATATAATTGTTCACTTTTAACTGTGTCCTATTATAGCTATTATCACTTCAGACATTTATGAGTTCTGCTCTTGAAAATGAACGTTCAGAGTATGAAGCAGTTGTCATGGTGCTATAGGTTGTTAGGGGATGCTTAGAAGGTAGTTGGGTGCCCAGAGTCTATGCAGAAATAAAACTCAAGCATACTGCTTCCTATGTTTTCCTTTACACAAAAATATCAGGGCTGTTTCTATAACACTGTCCTTTGTCCAAGATACCATATGTGCCCTCAACTTCTAGCAGGGAATTTCAGCAAAATATCCAGATTCAAATCCATGCCAGATTTTGAAGGGTGATGCAAAGCATGATTGATAGGTGAGCTGGGATATAATGATATAGTCAGAAAATGTGTTGACATTAACTTTGAAGAGTGAATCATCAGGAATATTTTCCATGCTGAGCAACACCTGCTAGCTTTCCTGTTGGGGACCAGCCTTGGCAAAAACACATCTTGCCATGGTAGTGGCATGGAAATTTAGAAATATAAGTAAAGAATATGAAGATGCATAAAAATAATAGAAGAGAAACCTTAGAAAAGTACCAGGGGGGCATTTCAGTGAATACTGAAATCATCCACATTTAATTTTCCATATGCTATAAAAGGGCGAATACAATACAAAAGGGAGAAGGCAACAAAAGACTTCTTTAACATGATAGAAAAGACAACTCCAACAGTTAATTGCTTTAATACTTTGAGACATCAAGTCGTTTGTTTAGGCAATGACGTCACTCTAGACCAAATATCTTGAAGGCAGCCATTCCCCAGGTAACTATATAATACAAAATAAAGAGCAAAAGTATGTTTGCATATCCTGACCATCTGCTGGATAGAATGGATCTACGTGTATGAGTCATCTTAATGTCAAAAGAACCAAGTAACCACACCCTGAGTCAGGACGTGGAGCTACATTTGTTAATAACTGAGCAACTTCAAACTCTCTAATCATCAGCCATGGTGGAAAGAGGCTCACATTTTTGGGCCTCCAAACTTTTCCCTAACCTTTCTCCACACCAGGTCCTTGAATCACCTCTAGCAGGATTCTTTTCAAACATGCTGTACTGGGAGCCTCATGTTGAAGTCAGTCTACTAGGCTTTCAACGATGGCCCCAGAGTAAGCCCAGTGGCACAGCAGGAAGCAGCAAAGATGGTGAGTGGAGGTATTGTTTCAGCATGCCCAGTAAACATGGCTGAGAATATTAAGACACGGACCGCTTTGAGTTTGTTCCCACTTCCTCATTTCCTATCAGGAATGAGTGTTAGCTCAGATTGGATCAGAAAGTTAAATTAATATAGTCCTCAATGGTATCGAGCTTTAAAATGGAAAGCTACAATAAAACTTTTAGAGTGCATTAAAGTGTGTAATATCCAACTCTTTTCAAGACCATTTCACATTATGATCTTAGATGAAGCAGAGCACGGCACACCATTGTTTCCTGTCTGCCAAACACACGCAAGCAGAGCAACTTCAGGCTTCCATCTAGAGTGAGGCCCCTAGAGAGTGAAAGCTCATTCAGTCACACTCCTCACAGACTAGAATCTTTTCTACTGTGCCTACCCCTCATCCTAGTACTTCCCAGTCAAAACCTTCTTCCTTCCCTTTACACACTAAACAAGAGAGGGCACATATACAAAGCAGAGGGAAGTTCAGGCAGGGCGTGTTTTTTATTAGCTGTTTTTATTAGCTGAAAGTGTGACTTACTGTCCCCGCCTCTGTCTGTGAAAACAAGAACAACACATTAGCTGGTCAGAGTGGCTTCATGTCATTTTTTTGTGTGTGTGACTCCAATGATATTCTAACTTGGGCAACCGCTTGCATGAATTTGTTACTTGACCTTTAAAAACCGATATCAAATCACCAGTAACAGTGCCACAAAGAACACAGGCAAGTTTTGTTAGTCCCATTTTGTCAACTGCATGCATAGCCCAATGTTTCATGCCTTATAGTGTGCCAAGTTCTGATGAAAATATAAAAATGAGACGCTTCTGCAAATAATTTAAAATAAGATGTGTCATGAACAAGAAATAACTCTACTACAATGAAAAATGTGTTACTTGTAAGTGAAAATAAGAAACCACTGAAAGTGGCGGTAGTAAGGCCTTTTGTGACTACTCTGTGCCCAGTCCCTTAAAAACACCACATCATGTAATTGTCTTCATAGTATAGTATTTCCTCCATACCATTAAGAGGAAAAGTAAGACTCAGAGCGTTTCAGGGATTTGCATGAAATCATGTGCAAACTACAGCATAACAAAACTGTGACACTAGATGTCTCTAGCTTCAGGATCTACACTCTTCCCAGAGATGGTGTTTCAACGTCATATCTAGACAGCAAAGCCAAGGCATGTTTATTTACTTTGTAGAAGGGGTTTTTGATGCATGCAAATAATGACTGGTACATATCGAGTAAAATGGGAAGGATTTTGAAGCAATTCTAATGTCCTGAGTTTGTACTCAAGAATTTGAGATGGAATGAAGTTAATTAAAGGCACAAGAAGACACCAGAATCGTGGAAACAGGCATCCATCTCAACATAAGAACCCTGCATGGTATAGGCAAGAGTTGGGAAGAAGATTCCACCTCAAGCAGACAGTGTCTACTTAAGAAAGCGCACATGCCCTTGCTTTTGCCAAGGCACTACCACAATGGTCCCAGTCTGTCACACAGGTGTCCTAGCAAAAGACAGAAAGTCCTATTAGGGCCAACTTGGTCTTAGTCTCTGTTGGCAGTTCCAATTGTTTATAAAATGATTGTGTTCCATGATCATTTTTATGTCAATCAGTGTTCAGCATACTGATGATTAATTCCATTTATTCTGTCACACTTTGCTGCCAAATGCATGCCAATTTAGTGCCTAACACTGTAAAAATGTTTAATAGTCTTAAACAAGAAATGATTGATGTGCATAACACATTTGTTTGTGGCTAATGCTAACAAGCATTTCCTCATATCTGGGGATAAATCTAAATACCCACATTCTCTTTTAAACTTTGTATACCGGAGCAACTGTGGCATGTATGTAGCAAGAGGGTACAGATGAGTCATGATGACCAGTCTAGTCTGCAGCCTCCTTTGAATGTTATGCAGGAACAGGTACAAAGGCAACCTGCCTCCTGAACTCTTTTCTTGTGTGCTAAATGCTTAAGCCTTGTGGTAATAAAGTGGCAGATGAACCAACAGTTCATAAATATTAAAGAATAGTGCACTTTGACTACCAAGCTAAAGAGATCTAGCTCCCTTACACGCTGATAAATTCTGTTAACAATCCTTGGCTGACTCTTTGCCATCTGAGGTTTAGAAACCCCCTCCATTTTCCTTTAAAGGGCATAAAACTGTGAGCCTAGAAGACAACAACTGGGTAGGAATACGTTGACCAAGACATCATGGGGCTCGGTCAGAGGGACATAGTTTCCAAATTCATTAACCTGTTCATTACTTCTCAGATTGTTTCTTAGGACGTTCAAACTTTAGATTCCAAGTCCCTTGCCAGTTCCTATACACTAGGAACATTTTTCATGAGCATTTAAAGTAGAAAAATATGAGCCTCATTAAACTCTGATAATTATACATATTTTGAGGCTATGTATATTATGAAAGTATACATAGCTCTGAAAGCTCCAACATGGAAAAAAATTTAGTCTTTTGTTTCTTCAAAGTCAAACTGCCTATGGACTGTGTATACAAAGAAAACTTTATTTCAGCTTGATAAATATTACATTGAACAAATGCAGGTGACAGTGTGTGGAGGACAATAGGAACTGTATGACCTACTTATCTCTATTAATATTTTTACACTTATTAATTTTGTGTGGATGTGTGTTTATGTGTGTAATTGAGTGAACAAGTATGTAGGTAGTCTCAGAGGTCTGAAGGCATTGGATGCTTAGAAAATCAAGCCACAGGTAAGTATGGCCTGCCTGATGTGTGTGCTGAGAATCAAATCTGGGTCCCTAGCAAGAGCATGATACTTTCTTAACCTCTGAGCCCTCATTCTATCTCCTTACCCCTGTTAGTAAGGGTCACAACCCAGTGGGGTGGATAAATGTATAAGCCAGAGTCACTAGTTAGTTACAAGTGGAGATGGGTGCCATTTGTTTTTTCAAAATATTTTTTAAACATTTGGATTCATTTTTAGTCAGAGCTTTTACCCTCAGTTCATCCAGATGCCTTTGTCACCAGCTGATGTACTTATTTACTGCACCTGGCAAGGCCCTAAAGGTATCTGAGTTTGGCACCACAAACTGAAAAATAAACACGGTAACTATGGTGATGTTGTGTCTCTGTTGCAGTATTTAAGATTATATAGAAGGCAAAGAGGCTTGCGTAAACTGAATTCTTGCCAGATATATTTAAGCACACTCTCACAAAGGAAGTGATGCCTGCCAAGGAGAGAAAGGCATTGTAGGCGGGGAACACAGAACAGAGGGTGGAGAATAAAATATAAGCTTCAAGTCATAGACGATGGAAGGTCAAGGGGGAGGAGAAAAGCATTTGCCCTGGACTAACTGAATCCTTCCTGTACACATAGATACTTCCAAACACACTTCACAATAAACCAATGTATTCATTCTTACTGGCTCCCAATCACCCTACATTAATAAGCTAATGAAGATGAAACTCAAAGTTCTGCCTGGCTTCAGACGTAGCAATTTTTACTACTTAGCTTGGGATACCTATTAACAGATAGTAAATTTATTCAGGTCACTTATCTGGTAATTAATTTCCCTTGGCCCACTAAATATAAATTAGACCACTGGACATTTACCCCACTAGGGGAAAATTTAAAAATCATTCAAAGAAACAAATGGAAAAACATTAAGTGAACAAATTATTTCAGAATAAAAGAAACATGATAAGGTTTTCTGGCTCAACTTTATCACTTTCTCAGTAAGAAAACTAAGGCATTAAATATTTTATCTTAAAATATTTATTTTAGAGATAGATAAAATACATTTTTTAAGAAGAGTCTTAAACAGCTTCAATATCTTTTAATTCTTGTAGTAATAGGAGCAGCAGGGCTGCGTCCCCGCTGCCTGGCTCCTGGCTACCAGCTAGCTTATGCCCCGAAATAATTACACGGAAACTATACTCTTTTAAACACTGTTTGGCCCATTAGTTCCAGCCTCTTATTGACTAGCTATTACATATTGATCTAACCCATTTCTAATAATCTGTGTAGCCCATGAGGTGGCTTACCAGGGACGATCTTAACCTGCGTCTGTCTGGAGTGGGAGAACCATGGTGACTCCTTGACTCAGCTTCTTTCTCCCAGCATTCTGTTCTGTCTACTCCACCTACCTAATTTTCTGTCCTATCAGGCCAAGCAGTTTTTTTTATTAGTTAACCAATGAAAGCAACAGATAAGATATAAGACCCACCTCCATCAAATTCTCCTTATTAGTGCTATAGTTAAACAAATCATAACAGTCCTCATTATATCATTTAAAATAACTGAGAAAAAGATAAAAATTCATTTTATTTTATTTATTTTTATTTTTTATTAAAAATTTCTGCCTCCTCCCCGCCTCTGCCTCCCATTTCCCTCTCACTCCCTCGCTCCTCTCCCCCTCCCTCTCCAGTCCAAAGAGCAGTCAAGGTTCCCTGCCCTGTGGGAAGTCCAAGGTCCTCCCCCCTCCATCCAGGTCTAGGAAGGTGAACATCCAAACAGCCTAGGCTCCCACAAATCCAGTACATTCAGTAGAATCAAAACCCAGTGCCATTGTTCATGGCTTCTCAGCAGCCCTCATTGTCTGCCATGTTCAGAGAGTCCAGTTTTATCCCATGCTTTTTTAGACCCAGTCCAGCTGGCCTTGGTGGGTTCCCAATAGATCAGCCCCATTGTCTCAGTGTGTGGGTGCACCCCTCGTGGTCCGGACTTCCTTGCTCATGGTTCGTCACTGAAGAAATAGCTGAAATTTAATGATATCCTTTCCCCTTTGGCTCCAATATTGTATTATGAGTTAACAATTAAAAATGAACAAGGTGAGATATCTCTAAAATTTATATTACTATGACCTGAAAGACTAAAAGTGTCAAAAGCAATATAATATCACCTTGATTTTTAATTTTAAAATGTTCTGAAGGATCTGCATTGAGATTAGGTGTACAACTACAGAGGAAAATACTGATTTACCTTCAGAACTATTTCCATGAAAATAAATTTAGAAAATGAACCAAATTATGTAATTGTAACTTTGGCTTAGATTAGAATTTTTCCAGAAAGCAATAGTGTCACAAGAATATTTTTCTTATTTGTTTTTAATTATATAGGAGTACCAGAGGTCATTCTTTAATGGGTATTGGCTGAATAAGTGAATACATCAGTAGATGAACAAAAGGAGAAATGAATGAATGATTCATTCAAAATTGCCCATATATTTTTGTTTTTTCCATTCCTTTGTTTATGTTATGTATATGGCAAACAATTTATATTTTAGAATATAATAAACTTTAGAAACTTAGTTAATAATCATTGGTCATAATTTTAAAATGATTTTTGTTTTATTAATTCTTTCTCATACAATATATCCCAACCACAGTTTTCCCTCCCTCCACTGCTTCCAGTTCCCCCGTACACACCTCTTCTCTTCCCCTGATGAACTCCTACTTCGTTTCCTTTCAGAAAAGATCAGGCTTCCCAGGGATATTAACTGAACATAACATAGCAAGATGCAATAAGACTAGGTACCAACACTCATGTCAAGGTTGGACTAGGCAACCCAGTAGAAGAAAAAGGGTCCCAGGGGCAGGCAAAAGAGTCAGAGCTTCATCCACTCCCTCTGTTAGAAGTCCCACAAAAGCACTGAGCTACTGACTTATATTATATATACAAAAGACCTAGGTCAGTCCCATGCAGGCTCTGCGATTGCCTATTCAATCTCTATGAGTGCTTATAAGACCTCCTTAATTGATTATGTAGACTGTGTTCTCCTGGTGTTCTTAATCCCTCTGGCTCCTACAATTTTTCTTCTTATTCTACTGTGAGTTCACCAAACTCTACCTAATGTTTGGCTGTGGGTCTCTGTTTCTGCTTCTATCAACTGTTGAGTGAAGCCTCTCTGATGACAATTGAGTTAGGCACCAATCTAAGAGTATAGCAGAATATCATTAAGAATCATTTCATGAACTAACTTTCTTTAGGTCACTTGTGTTTGGTACTATCCGGGGTCTCTGACTCATCCAGCTTCTGGCTCCCAGCCATCCAGACAGAGTCTGGCATGGGTTCCCACTCATTGTATGGGTCTCAAGTTGGACCAGTTATTGGTTGGCCACTCCACAAATTCTGTGTCACCATTGCCCCAGTATATCCCTGCAGGCAGGACAAGTTGTAAATCAAAGGTTTCTTGGCTGGGTTGGTATTCCAGTCCCATCACTGAAAGCCTTGCCTGGTGACAGAAGATGCCCAGATCAGGTTCCCTATCCCCGATTACTTGGAGTCCAAGCTAGAACCACTAAGACCAAAAAGGAGATGCATAGTATGTATTCACTCATAAGTGGATATTTGCTGTTAAGTAATGGATATCCATGCTATCATCCACAGACTCAGCTAAGTAACAAGGAGGGCTCTAGGCAGGTTGCATGTATTTCCCTGGGAAGGAAGGAGGAAAGTTTCCATATTCTAAGTCTAACCAAAAATTACCTCCCTTCAGAGAAAATAATTTGGACTAGAAAGCAATTGGGCATGCAAGTTCTTTAGATCCTTGGGAGTTTCTTGCCTAAGAAAAGATATGACACGCTTAATTTCTTCATTCTTATGTCCGCTTATTCAACTTACATTTATTGAAGCTATCCTCTGTATGCCTTCTGATCACAGTTACAGAAGACCAGTCTGGCTGGCCTCAAGTGCCACCAGAAGCATAAACCTTTCTATAGTGAAATGTATATAGGTTGAGCATCTCAGCCTTCATGTATACCATCCGTGAGTGAACCAAAGCAAAGGTCTCTATAACCTAAGGTTGTGTTGTTCTGATGCTGTGCATAAAGATGGATCTTCTTCCTAGGGTTGTTCCTCTTCAGTCATGGTCTAACTTAATGAGTCTTCAGTCACCTTCCTGGTTGTAGAAAATTAGTAAATATTTTCTTTGACGTAAAAGTGTATGACTTCTGTCTTCTTAGAGGAAGAAAGAATGTGTGGTGCTATAAATTACTGTAACTGAGAAAGAGAAGAGAGACATGTAGGTAAAAAAAAACACAAGATACAGAAGAAATAAAAGGATGTTTATGTAGTCTAGTAAAGAAAGAACTAATGTGCTGGAGGGAGGAATATCTTGTCTTGCTCAAGTAAAGAATCTTGAGCATTCAGATGTGGGTGTACCTCAGTGAAAACAAAACTTGGGATAGCAATTGGTTTAGCAGTTCCATTTTCATAGTGAAGGTGTTCTAACTGCAGAACAGAAGCACATTCATTAATCCAAAACGCAGTCATAAGATGACATCTAAGATGCAGCTACATTGCTCCTATCATGAGTAATCATAATAAGTAAAGGATCCCTCCTGATGATCACAGACTCAGTCCTCAGCTCTACTAATTTGTTCATATCTAATCAGCAAGCATCTTTGAGCTGCAAGTGTCTGCTGTATGGATTGTGCTCATCTATTTGTCATAGATGCAAATTACTTCATTGTGTTATTATATTATTATGCTTATTCTAAAATACAGAATATAGAGTCAGGTTTGGTGGTACACACTTTCAGCATTTTTGAGGCAGTTATGAAAGCAGATCTTTGTGAGTTGGAGGCCAAACAGGGTTGAAAGAGAGAGAGAGAGAGAGAGAGAGAGAGAGAGAGAGAGAGAGGAAGGGAGGGAGGAAGAAAGGAAGGAAGGAAGGAAGGAAGGAAGGAAGGAAGGAAGGAAAGAAGGAACAAACGAACGAATGAATGAACGAAGGAATAACGAAGGAAGGAAAAATGGAAGGAAGGATATAAAAGTGGATTTTAATAATTTAACATCTAACTTCATTCATTTTATTTTGACAATATAATAGCAATACACAGAGGTACATATAAAATGCCACTTATTTGTAACTATTTGTTATGAGTAAATCTTTATTTTTAATATTTATTAATGTGTATAGTCTCTTCTATTTATATCTGATTACTTAATGCTTCCTTGTCATAATA
This sequence comes from Microtus ochrogaster, assembly GCF_000317375.1. NCBI lineage: Eukaryota > Metazoa > Chordata > Mammalia > Rodentia > Cricetidae > Microtus > Microtus ochrogaster. The sequence goes on from NC_022010.1 coordinate 89,981,731, forward strand.
GATTTGATAAAAAAAATTCATTTCAAGAGCTGAAAGTTTAGACACTCCATAATATGCTTGCCCCTTGGGCTTTATTACTTTTCCTAACATGTATACGTGGTTGAGAACACCTATATAGGAATAACACATTTTTCTATAATCATTACAAAACGCTGTATTTTTGCCACATGCATGGGAACATGTTTCTTAAGTTCAATTCTGGAGTACTCGTCTTTAAGTCAGCATTTTGGATTCCTACACATAGATTATAATGATTGCTTGCAAAACTGTCACTTAGCAAAAGTACTATGAAGGAACTGCATCACAAATGGTTGTCTTAATGTTTAACATTTTAGCATAAAAATAAATGACTGACATGTAGTGTTTAAGCATGGATTTTAATTTTTTATTAAGGATTTATGAATGTACACAGAAGGGGGAGTCACAAAATTTCATCAATCTTTTTCTTTATTTACTTCCTTAAGCATTTTTTTTAAATTACTCTAATAATAGTGAGATGATAGCACTGCCTTATATATGTGATGATTTGCTTCAATTAAATCCTGAAAATGAGCCCTAGGAGGTGTCATCCATTATCCTTTTCATTTTAGAAATGAAGAAGTGGAAGCTCAGAGTTCTCTGCCACTGTGTGTTATTTTTACACAAATACCCAGTGACACCTAATTTTTAATGCAAAGTTGTTCCAGAGACATTGCTGCAATATCAATTTAGAAATGAGATTTTTGTTTCATAGAGTTTGCACCAAATATGTTCTAATTATTGAAAATAGTTACCCTGCAGACCAGCTAACTTTCAGACATAAAAACATAAGTAACTCTCAATTATGTTATCAAGTCAGATGTCAGATGCAGGCCATGTCAACTTGGCCATTTTTCGGTGTTGCCTTATTATATACACTAGTAGAAAACAATTATAATGTTTTTGAGAATTTCATACATAAGTATTGTATCATATCATCTGTACCCCTCTGTCTTCCCATCCAACTCCTCTACTCTGCACCTTGACACCACCTCAAATCCATGACCTTTCTTCATCTTTTATTACATACAAACATACTCACACACAAATATGCACACACATGCATGCATGCATGTTCATAAAACCTGCAGAGTACATTTAGTAGTAATGTTTAATGTACATGTGTTTAGTGATGACCACGTGAGATTGAATAACTTGTTAGAAAGTTAGCCCCTGGAGAAGACTGTGTCCCTCTTTCGGCAGCCATTAATAACCCGTAGCTCTTCACCTACGCGTGGCATCCTGTGAGCTTTCCCCATGTGTGGTTGCAAATCAGTCAGTCTTGTCATTATGCAGGTCTAATTTTGGTAACTATATTTTTGAGATTTCATGGGTGTAGCTTCCCTATCATATATGGAAGACATACTCTTGCAACAGACATCTTGGTCTTCTGACTCTTACAATCTTTCTGCCTCCTCTTCTGTAATAATCATATTTCACTACAGCATAATGTTTTACAGTGGATGCTACTAGCCTATAGAGACAGTTTTTCTTTTCCTGGCAGTACATTATATATTGCAAGGCCCCAACCCTCTATATATTAAGCACCAATAATAACTTCACCATCCTAATTTATGATGTCGTAAGTGTGCATGTGCCACTGACCCTGAGAACCACTGTTCTAATGAAAGACTCAAGATACTAACAAGCCAGAAATGCAAGTATTCATGTTATAAATATTTAATAAATGCTTACTCCACTGAGTATAACTAAAATCGAAATGTTCAAAAAAGTGACAACTCTCCTGCTATAGATTTTGGACATTGCAACATTAGATATAAAATAAATTATTAATATGTCTCACAATTAAAAAATAAAAGTCAAGAGTATGAGCAACTGGAGCAATTGACTGAGCCTGTTAAAATCATTTCATATCAAACCTGTGTTAGTGACTTCTGGTGTGGCGGTGGCAACATCCAAAGAAAAGAAATTAAAGACAGGAGTGATTTATTTGGGTTCAAAAATTTCAGCCTACCTCCATGTTCTCAGATAGAATGTCCTGTTAGCTGGAACTTATGGCAGAGGCTATTCTTTATCTGTTGGTGTGTAGGAAACAGAGAGAGACAGCAAAGGTCCAAGGATAAGATATCCCCCAAGGACTTGCTCCAAGCGATCCCCTTCCTCCAGTTAAGTGCCACCTGCTGAAATTTCTAGAAAGTTCCCTAATAACCCCACCAGCAAGGAACAGGCTGGTGAAAACAAACACCTGTGGGGGCATTGTATATCTCGTCTATAACAAGCCCTTAAATTTGATTCCCTATGAGTGAATAGAAATGATAAAGTGTGGTTATCACATAATGCCTGATTTCAGCAGAATATGTATCCACGCACAGCACTTTTACAGGGTTTTATTAGCCTTTACATAAGGTGATAGTACTTTAAGAAACAGACACTGCAATAAACGAAAGACCTTTTTTTAACCGTGGTAAAGAAACAGAAAAAAGCCATCATGAAAGGTGCAGTAAGTTGAGAAGAATGAAAGTTGCTATTAGATATGACAGCTGTCACAACAGCGCACAGTAATAAATGTAATCATTGCAATGAAGTAATGTTTGTATTTAGTTCTTTTCAAGGAGTTAAAATAATGAGCATCTTTTCTAAATTGGTAGTTTTCTATGGTGCTGTCAAAAGTAGTAAAAACGAGACAACATCTTGAAATGTGCAATGTATTTACACTGCTTAGAAGCACTGCTCTAGACGGCTTTGTTCTGAAATGCTTCCGTGGTTGTTTCATTTATATCTTTTTATTTGTTTTTCTGTGTGAATAAGTTATTCTTTTTCTTGAGGTCTAACATACTTGAACCAATCTTTCTATTATTCAGGTTTAATAAATCCATTGTCAGCTAAAATGAACTGTTTTAGTTTTCATGACATATAATAAAATCTGTGCTTCTTGCAATATTTTTCTGTTATAACAATATCATTTCTTTTGTGGCCTTAAATAAAATGCTATGTGCATATATAAGATAACACCCATCTGGCATCAAGTGAAATGGCACCATTAGTGACTATGTTGTCCAGCAATGATGAAATACACAGCAGGACAAAAAATACATTTAAGGGGAGACCTTACACACAGGAGCTATTTGTGATCCTTGATGAATATGCTATGCAGTCACAAGAAAAAACATGTTTTTCACTGTTCTTTGAAGTTTTGACAGAGTCCTCTCTGGTCTTCTCCTGGATTCTTTCTTTTTGGTGCAGCATGGGTTTCAGATTCTATTGGGACAATATCTTTATTATTCTTCATCTTTATCATTCATGTAGATGTGGGTAATACAAATGACGTGACATATATTCATATCTGCCTCACCATTCCATGGTCTGACTCTTGGAACTAAATGCAGATTTGGAAATTTTGAACCAAGTGTAGTAGTGTATAACTTATAATGCCAGTACTGGAGAGACAGAGGCCTAGTGGGTTTCTATGAATTTGAAGCCAACCTGATCTGAAAGCGTTCCAGTCAGGCCAGCCAAGGTTATATGGGAAGCTCCTTCTGAGAGAGAGAGAGAGAGAGAGAGAGAGAGAGAGAGAGAGAGAGAGAGAG
>NC_022010.1:89985396-90000307 GCF_000317375.1 Microtus ochrogaster
GGTATTATAGTATAGTATTCTGCTACTTTTAAATCTTTAATTATAGTTAGATAATGAATCAAGATGGAGCCTGAATGGAATCGATAATGCCCTCTGCACTTGTGTGACAATCCCATAGCTTGGTCTCTCAGTAAGGTTTCTAACAGAGAGAGCAGGACCTCTCCCCAGTGCTTAGCTGACTTTTGGTAACCTGTTCCCCATGCTGGATTACCTGGACAGAAGGAGTTTGGTCCTGTCCCAACTTGATGTACCATGCTTTGTGCAAGCCCATGGGAGGTCTACCACTTTCTGAATTGAGAGGGAAGAGGAGCAGATGGGAATGGGAAAGGGGTATGTGGGAAAGTGGAGGGGATGGGAGAAGAAGAGGGAGGGAAAACTGGTTGGTATGTAAAATAAATGGAAAAATACATTAGTTAAATAAAATTAAAAAGAAAAAAAAAGAATATGGAAGAAAAAATCTTTTACTCTTTGCCTGTTTGCTCTTGCTGGCAAGCTTATTCCTTCACTGATATTAGAGCCTATTTCTTTGGGATTCTGGTATATACTGAAGACCAACTGATACATCTAGCCTTGTGGATGGAACAATTACTGGATTCTTGGACCTTCCATTATAGACAGCTATTGTACTTGCTGGACTGTTGAGCACAGCATCTAAGAAGACATTTTTAAAAATCCAATATATATGTAAATACACACACACACACACATTCCACAGTTCTGTTTCCTTAGAGAACCTTGACTAATATACACAGAATTTATTTATATAAAAAATTATAGCTAGCTAAGTAGAGCTTTCTTTCTTTAAAATGTAATAGAATTGTCTTATAAATTTTTGAGAAAAAGTATATCCCAATACTTGAATTTTAGAACTAAAACATAAGTGAGATTTGAAATGAGATTTATTTTTATTATTGACTATAAGTTTAATTGCATGTAAACAATTACTAAATTTTCCATGAGTAAGCCTTTAATTAACAACATTTTTTATTTTTTCCAAGGATCCTTCCCAGCAATTGGCATGGAAGCCTTCTGCCCCAGCTTCCTGAGGGCTGGGTTTCTAAACAGCATCCAGGCCCCACATCCAGTGACAGCCGGAGGATCTCTGCCCCCCAGGATTCCTGCTGGTAGGTATCCCAAGTACAATCCTCCACCACCATAGCGAGCAATAGAACTCTCCTCACAGCTTATAGAGAAATAATGCAAACTGACTACTTTCAAAGGCATGGGGAATAAATGCCAGTGGCTCTTTGCAATGCAGGAAGAACATCTGTGACACCTAGTGCTGTGAAATAGAATCAAAACGGGGTAAAAGGCTCGCACCCCAAGTGCCCACTTGGCATACAGTTTGCATAAGCAAGAACTAGAGTGACCTTGCTGCTTCGAATGGACCACAAAAGAGAACTGAAAACTCAGTACTCTGACAGAAAGAGGAATTGGACAAGTCTATAGAGATCTAATTAAGGTTCCATTTCACTAAAGGAAAACGATTTGAAGAAAAGCCAGATACTAAAAAAACTTGGAAGAAAATTTTGAGATCAAAATTCAAATCAGGTTTGGTGATGGATGCATGTAATTTCAGCGCTTGGGAGACAGAGGCAGGTGGATCTCTGTGAGTTCAAGGTCAGCCTGGTCTACAAAGTAAGTTCCAGGACAGCCAGGGCTGTTACATAGAAAAAGACTGTCTCTAAATACCAAAAAAAAAGGAAAGAAAAAGAAATTGAAATTCAGTCCTCTCTAAAAATAGTAAACTGACAAAAAATATGAAATAAGATATAGCATATTTCACATTCTAAACCTCAATTTCAGAATTTAGTAAAAATTTTCATGAAATATTCATGCATCACTAATCATAAATCCTTTCTTTCTATCATTCAATGAAGTCTAGAGCTGTCATCCTTCACCATACCCAATGATGCAGACCTACTTTGCACTTATGTGAATGTTGACTCGACTTTTTACACCAAAATTCTTGTGTGTTTATCATAACTAATGGCAATGGTATAAATTATGCTAATGCTGTAGGTGTATTCCAGGGGATAGTAGAGGATAATGGAGCATATGGCACGGCTGGGAATTCTAAATTTTAAAAAGTTCCAAGATATGCATTTGTTTGGTTTTCTTAATGCCAACTGTTCTAGTAATTATTCTGGTATTTTCCTCTTGCCATCTAATTAATCTTGATATATAAAAATCAGCTAGCAGTTAATAGGTTTTGATGTCATTTTCTTTATGGTTGCCAGGTGATTCTGTGCCTAGAGACTTTATGACTGACAGTATTATCCTATGAACCAAAGTGATGCAAGTTAAAGGACTAGTAATTGTAATTCTGATGGTGCTCTACCCCTTATGTCCTGAGAAATAGAACAGTGAGGATGATATGGGGAAATTTTAGCATCATTGCCAATGACAAGGGGGAAAAGTCCTACATCAACTAAACTATATTCATAACTAATGACTGGTAACATAGAAAAATTACAATTCTCACCTCAAATAGAATGAGAAATAGTTTAATATGGAAAGAATTCTGAGTGACCTTGACCCAGGACTGCATATTTAAGTTGCCCAAAAACCATGTTCCATCAATGATAGTGATGAAATAGTTTCTTTTAAGATTCATTTTATGTATATGTATACACACATATATCAATCACCTCAGGAGTGCCTGCTGCCCAAAGAGGGTTGTGAATGCCATGTGGATACTGCAAGTACAGCAAGTGTTTTTAAACTCTAAGCCATTTTTCCAGCCCCCTCCTGAAGGTTTTTAGTCACAAAACAAAGAAAGTCCTCAATCAAGACACTTTTTAAATGCATCAGTGGAAACATTGAGCAGGCAGCTAAAGTAAAGTAGAAACTGCCATAGGCCTCCCATGTTATCTGATGGTGTCCTTGGGTTTTAGATTGGTAGAAGGTAAGGATCTGTTTTCTTTCCCACAGTTCACTCACAACATGGACAATAGTCATTGGCTAAGATAACCCAAGGTATTTAATTTTGACTTCCAAAATCCAACTTCTCTAAAGTTATAATGAGTCAATCAGCTCTGTAAATTGCTCAGTGTATGTGTGGTTTCTCTGTGGACTATTTTTAAAATGAAGCTTTAGTTTATATAACTAATATATCACAGGTTAGAGTTGAGTAGATAAACACAATTAATAGTTTAGTGGTTTAGTCCTTAACATTAGTGGAAATCTTGTAAGTTTAGATATATCTGACAAAAATGACATTATGAAGTTTAACAATGATCTGAATTATTCAGCATTACTAGCAAAAAATTGAAATAGCCCTTGTCATTTAGCCATTGGGAATGACAGAAGGAAGATAATCTTTCTACAACATAAACACAAAAACTCACTTCCAGAGCAGAATCTGAGAGCCCCCAGTGCTCTAGTCTTCTAGGCTTTAAGCCAAATTTGCCTCCAGCTTTCATAGGAGAAAAAAAACTCCACTCCGTTTTCATGACTTACATACAAATCAGGTGAAGCAAAATTGCTGCATGAAACATTTATAGATCTCAACTTGTTCCTGTTCCTTCAAACTGAAATTAACTTCGCTCACTTTTCCTGACTCATAACCCTCTCATAAATGATCCCTGTACATTTTCTTACCTTGCAGCTAAGACTGCTGCATTTTCAAAGGTGATTTGTATTTTCTCTCATTCCACTCTGGCTAATTTCCTTCATTGTCTTGAGTTAAGAGGAATATTGCAGTCATCACGTGAAGATTTTTTTGTTCCATTCATTTAATACCTTGAAGTATTCCCCTGTCATGTAATATCTAATCAGATGTTCGTTCAGGGTTAGGATATCAAACCAAGGACAGGAAGCAATGTTCCTTTCCGTAGCTACGGGGACACTCCCAGAACCAGCTGAAGTGTAATGCCTGCTGGGTATCTACTAAATGATTATATGCCACATAATTTGTCATTCTCTCGACACATTTCCCATGCCAGTGAAGAATTAGCAGACCTGTTCTAGGACTGATGCTAATTAGTTCCTGTTAATCATATTTAAATGAGACGCCCAGCCATGTTTTATGTGGAAGGATTGTACTGATCTTTTGTTTTGCATCATTTCCTGCTGTGAAGTGGCAATATTTCTACTGCGGCATTTACTTGTAACACAGAACTTCAATCATAGGACAGTCGCTAGATCACGAGAACCAGAAAATAGACAAGCTTGTCATTATTTGTGTAAAAACCGTCAATCATTTGTGAATTTCTTATTTCTAGAAAGGTCATTTGAAAGGTTTGTTTTTTCTGAGTCCACTGGGATATTTTGACTAATGCCCAATGGCATGTGGCAGCAAGTGGGACTTTTAAATGGGTAAGTTCAGAAAACCAAATGGGCATTGGAAATCTCCCTAATATTTCCTCTGTGAGTAGTCTTAGCAGCCGATGCCACTCCAGAGCATCTCGGTCTGTCTGTCTGTACCATAAGAATGACTCTTTTCCTCATTTGCCTTTGAGAGTCTCTTCACTGTGTGACATGTTTGAGAAAATGGCCAACTTTCTTAGACTCTTTCTTTGCCTACCTGGAACTGGAAAACAGTGTAAATGTGAACACACAGTGATTCCAAAACCAGAGTGTGGCTCCTAGGCATATAGTTAGTGATATTTAATATCACTTTGTTTGTTTTCAGAGAAAGACTTTAATCATTCTTAAATTTAAAGATCCAAACCTTTCTATGCCTGCACTCCTGCCCTTGGCTAGCCACAGTAGCAACAGGGTTCACAGCCCAACTTTGTATAAGTCACTAACCTTCCAGCACTGTCAGTTTCACAACAAAGGATACACAGTGCTGAATAAATATTACAATTTCTCCACAGCCTATTTAACAAATATCAGTCCTTTCTCTGATTCATGTGAAATACTGTCTGATATGGAGCTAGGGAAATATTGTATGTATTATTATTCAGTCTAAAATATATAGTTTAGGTGTTAAAATTAGACTAGATGAATTGGGAGTAGCAGATGTCTCATGCCTCGTGATGCTAATATTCTTAGCTCTGGACCTGTACAGAGGATGCAGAAAAGAAATAGCATAAATGATTTTGACTAGGTGGCAGGTTGGGGTAGAGTAAACCATATGTTAAGGAAATCTAATAGTTTGTTTGAACTCACTGCACCATGGGAAATCAACAGTGGAAAAGTATACATTAAATTTTAAAGGTGAACAAACAGTAGTTCAGAATAATCAAATTAAAACATTTGGTCTCCATATTTTCAGGCATGCTAAAGAGGGTGGGAAATGACTTTGATCTGAAACATTCCAAGCCTAACCACTTACACAACTACTACTAAACCAACACCTACTAGAAATTGTTCTCCTGATGATGATAATTATTAAACTAATTTTCCAAAGTGCATACAAAAATTGCCTTAATAGAATATCATTGTACTTAGTATAAAAACTCCTTACAGGATATACTTTATATGTAGAAGATCCCCAGGATAAAAAACACCTATTATTCTACTGAGGTGTGTATCTGCTGTATATTTTGCAGTTGTAAATATTGCCAATTACCCAGGATGAATTATGGGTGAATGTGTCAGTGTGCCTGCTTAGATCAAGAGATGAAGGGAACTGTAAAAGCAAAGTACAAAAAAATTCCATAGAAGCCACTCAATGTACTATAGTAAAGATACCCCTTTTTCTGTAGCACAAAGTTCTAGTTTTTTCCATCCTTACTATGCTCATGACTTCGACCCTGTACCAACTTCTGTCCCTACTCAAGAGTTGTTTGTCACTCTTTTCTAAAGAACTCTCCTTCCCTAAAGTTTTTACAGCTTCAGGCTTCAAAAGTAAAGCCAGAAGAATGGTATCAAAGAAGGGAAACAAAGTTAAAGACTCAGGCAGAGCAAGACAGGCAAGCATGATTACTGCCACCTCTGGTGAGAAAAGCACTGAGGAACAGGATCACACAAAGAAGGACAGTATACCCAAGCAGCCAAAGCCTGAGGAAGTCAACATCTGGGACTGCAGTGCTAAGCTTTTAAAAGAATACTTGCAACATGGGCAGCGCTAGGTAAAATATTTGAAACATTGATAGTTCTAGGTAAGATATTTGTAAGTAACATTGGTAGTTCTATGTAAAATATTTGCAATATTGTAAGTTCTAGGTAAAATATTTGCAACATTGGAAGTTTTAGGTAAGATATTTGTGTTGGTAGTGCTAAGTTTGAGGGTTATTTTTAATCACCCATTTAGGATGTGTTTTATAACCAATCAAAAACCAGATCAAGATCCAGATTTTATTTAGTTAGCTTGATTATTATTCAAACTCAGTGGGCTTAAAAGAGCAGGCACATGCTTTGGTTCTTGAACTTACCTAAGAAAAAGTACTACAAAGGTAGGGAAACGATTTAAAATTAAGGAAGACAAGTTCAAAATAGCATTTGGAATTTTAAAAAGTCAGAATAGGAACATACATTGAATTACAGATGTTATTAAAACCTGCAAATCTTACACTTGAGAAACTTGAATATGGGTTATGAAATGAAAGAATCCTCTGGACAAGTCACATGATCCAGTGATACAAGACACAGATTCAGATTCCTCACAGCTGTACTTTGGTTCTTTTCTTTTTTGTGGGGAGGGGTAAGAGTCATCTTTTGTAACAAAACTGAAAACATGGCAGTTCTTTAGCCATGCCGAACACCAAAAGTTAGCAGAAGGCTATAGACTTTCCTTCCTAAGAAGATGGGCATGCATTCTGTAAGTTTCAGGGTGTCACTGAACAGACTGAAACTCAGAAAAGGGAGCATGTGTCTAGTTCTGCTTTCAAAGTCCTGCTCAGAGTGAGAAGTGAGCACTGTCGCCAGTGTATAGACTGATGGTACCTTAAAAAGGAAGAAAGCAACTGCGCAGTACATTTGATGGCAAACTCTTGAACATGCTCTGAGCTTTTTTTCTTATCTGCCAGAAAGACATGAAAAATCTTAAAAGAGCCTTTAAATAAATCTCTCTTCCATTTATATGTGTCTATTCACAATCTTTAAAAAGCGTTATCCTTTGACCTTGGCTAAGCTTTCTTATTAACATAAAAGCTTCTTTTTATCTTACTATCATTTGAATAAGTTTGAATCTTAAAAAATATAAATCTTAAATAACTACTTAAAGTCTCACCAAAAACGTACCCAGCACCTAGAGATCTTGTTTATTATTCTAGATTAGATGTCATTTATTTTAGTTCTATTTAAAGATGTGCTCAATTCTTTTGAAGGATTTGTCAAAAAAAAAAAAAAACAATCATTTTCTTCTTACAAAGGAAATTCTAAACAGCCTTACACCGTTTGCTAATTTAGCTGAGTCTCCATGTGAATCAGCATTTAATCTTGGCATTGAGTGGGGTTATTTTGTGCGTATGTTTTCTCCCTAATTGGAAACACCAAAGGGTCCTGGCTGCTCCAGTACCTCTTTGCCTCTAGAGAGCCGTTCCCTCAGGCTGCAATGCATGCCCTGTTGGGCAGCTGGGCCACTTAAGAACATGAGTAAGAGAGACACCAGCCCTGGAACAAATACATTGCCGTTCAGCACTCAATCTTTGGCTTAGTAGGGCAAAGCACAGTGGAAACCGCACTCTGACACAATGTGGGCTTTTCACGGTTCTTTTCACAGGCGGCTTGCAGAGAGTGCACTTAGCGAAGCTGAACTTTAAGAAACAAAACTTAAACATCTTGTAAAACTTGCAGCAAAGGTTCGGATATAAATAGTAACTTCTCAGGGTGGGAAGATTGTGTATAATAAATTTAGCAATTGTCTTCTTATTAGAATTAAAAGTTTATTTCATTCTAATTGTCTATGTAGATGGTGCAAGTAGGGATCTGAGTCTGTTCGGCACTTGCCAAAGTGTCCCAGGATCTTGTTGAAATATGCAGTTTCTTATGTCAAAGGGCAATGAGCTGAACAAGAAGCACAGGGCTAGAAATAAAAATAAAGGGAGAGGGGGGGAGGAAGAGAGAGAGAGAGAGAGAGAGAGAGAGAGAGAAAAGAGAAAAGGAGGGAAGGAAATAAGGAAGGAAAGAGAGAAAGAGTGGGTTAGGGAGGAAGGAAGAAAGGAAGAAGGAAAGAAGAAAGAAAGAAAGAAAGAAAGAAAGAAAGAGAGAGAGAGAGAGAGAGAGAGAGAGAGAGAGAGAAAGAAAGAAAGAAAGAAAGAAAGAAAGAAAGAAAGAAAGACAGACAGACTACTCAGGATAATAGTGAGCTAGAAAATTGAGGGAAGAATGTGTGCTCCAGAACTCTATGCAGGAACTATACTGCCATTTATTTTTTTAAAGATTTATTTATTTATTATATATACAATATTCTTCAGTATGGCAATAGGATAGGGCCATTTCAGGCTCCCTCTCCTCAGCTGCCCAAGGAACTAGCTAGGGATATCTCCTTGGACACCTGGGAACCCCTCTAGAGCCAAGCCTCTTGCCAAACCTAAAATGGCTCCCTTAATTAAGAAATTTACTTCCCTGCTCCCATATCTACCCTTCCTCCATCCCAACCCCCCCAATCCCCCAAGCTCTCCCCATCCTCCCCTTCTCACTTTTCTCTCCCCATCTCCCCTTACCCCCACCCACCTCCACCCCCAAGTTCCCAATTTTTGCCTGGCAATCTTGTCTACTTCCAATATCCAGGAGGATAACTATATGTTTTTCTTTGGGTTCTTTTTCTTATTTAGCTTCTCTAGGATCACGAATTATAGGCTCAATGTCCTTTATTTATGGTTAAAATCCACTTATGAGTGAGTACATACCATATTCATCTTTTTGGGTCAAGGTTACCTCACTCAGGATAGTGTTTTCTATTTCCATCCATTTGTATGCAAAATTCACGATATCATTGTTTTTTAACGCTGAGTAGTACTCTAATGCGTATATATTCCACACTTTCTTTATCCATTCTTCCATTAAGGGGCATCTAGGTTGTTTCAAGGTTCTGGCTATTACAAATAATGCTGCTATGAACATAGCTGAACAAATGCTTTTGTAGTATGATAGGGCATCTCTTGGTTATATTCCCAAGAGTGGTATTCCTGGATCCTGGGGTAGGTTGATCCCAAATTTCCTGAGACTACCACACTGATTTCCAAAGTGGTTGCATGTATCCCTGTAGGCCAGAAGAGGGCACCATATCTCATTACAGATGGTTATGAGCCACCATATGGTTGCTGGGAATTGAACTCAAGACCTCTGGAAGAAGTTCTTATCCTCTGAGCCATCTCACCATTTATAGGTCATCCACAGAGCACCCTAAACACAAAGACAGCCAACAATTAGAAATTAGGGGATTGTACTAAACAGAGCACTCTCAAAAGAGGAAACAGAAATGGTCAAGAATGTTCAGCATCCTTGGCCATCAGGGAAATGCAGTCTAAAACTGCCTTAAGATTTGATCTTACCCAACAGAATAGCTAAGAGCAATAAAACAAATAACAAATGATGATGTAGATGTGGGACACTTATTTATTATTGGTGAGCATACAAACTGGTGAAGCCACTGTCGATATCAGTATAGAGGCTCAAAAATCTAAAATCCAATACTACTCCCAGAAATATCACGAAGGACTTTATATCCTAGTACAGAGATATGATTTGCCATCCATGCTCAGTTTTGTTCAATGTACAGTAGCCATAAAAAGAAAACAACTGATATGCTTACCAACTGATAAATAGATAATGAAATATGACACATAGGTACAAAAGAATAGTATTCTACTGGTGTAGGAGGTTCTTCTGTCTATGTGTTTCTTTCATTGGTTGAATAAAGAAACTGCCTTGGCCTTTTGATAGGGAAACACTTAGGTAGGCGGGGAGAGAGAACTGAATGCTGAGAGGAAGAAAGAGAGCAGAGAGCAGAGAGAGAGAGAGAGAGAGAGAGAGAGAGAGAGAGAGAGAGAGGCCATGAATCTCCAGCCTGAGACAGATGTAGGTTAGAATCTTGCCAGTAAGCCATGAACTTGTGGTCAACAAAGATTTAATAGAAATGGGTTAAATCAAGAAGTGAGAGTTAGCCAATAAGAGGACAGAGAAAATGGGCCAGGCAGTATTTAATTAATACAATTTCTGTGTGATTATTTCGGGTGTAAGCTAGCAGGGTGGCCCGCTCGCTCCTCCTTCAACATCCAACTGAAAAGAAATAATGAAACTCATAAATAAGGAAAAGACACACAGATCCAGAATAACAAATTTCATGTATTTTTTCTCTTGTATATGAATTTTAGCTTTGAATCTTTACATAAATGTGTCTAAATTAAAGTATTCATAGAAGGCAAGAAATTCATAAATCATTACAGTTGTGGAAATTTCAAGGAAATAGAGAATGCAGGTACTGTGAAGGGGGCATGGATAAAGGCAGAGGATGGGTTAGGGCAGATAGTGGGAGGGCAGGCAGGGTGGACAATGGAGTATGGAGAAGGAGGTTAGGGCAGATAGTGGGAGGGAAGGCAGGGTGGACAATGGAGTATGGAGAAGGATCACTGACACTGTACGTTAATTTCAGAGTAGTTTTCTTTAGGCTCTCTTCTTCCATACCAGGATATACTGAATATATAGAACAGACTTTTGTTTTTTATTTCAAATTTACTGGTTATTTTTTTTCTGGTTGGGAATAATACAGAAAACTGGATAACTATGTATCTTACCACTTACAGAACCAAAAAGACAGTTTGGAAGTAACAACATTTATATGGCCACTGGGAAATGCAGAGCTTTCTGCTACTGTTTTCCTGGACTCTCAAAAGACTCAGCATGGGACAGTACCTCCAGCACCCTCCCACAGAGGAGCTGAAAAATTTTTTTACGTTACCACTCTCAAATGCTTTCATATATGCCCCTTAACAAGTGAAATTACAAGTGTGAAACTTTTGTCTGTTTACGCTCCTTATGAGAATTTGAGGGAAAGTACTTTTAAAGAAGCAATGCATAAGTGAGCATTAAAATGGTTATCATAAACTTATCACAAATTATTATCATAAATGGGATGTAGGAGAGGAAAACAGTGTAAGGGTTTTCCAGCTGTTCTCCTTATGACCTACTTGCTGCTGTTCATACGTAAGTTGGCTATGCAATGTGTCTGTATTCACACATTGTCACAGAAGCCTATAATCTGTAATTCCTTTCCAGAATGTTTCAGTAGAAAGACATAAAAATTTAGTGTGACTTTTTATGCTATGACTAATGGAGATTCCACTGTCATTTCGAGATTCGTGCACAAAGACAAGTAGTGGGCTCTGAAAGTTGTTGTTTCAAGTCCTGGCTATGCTACTTAAACTGTTAAACTAGGGATGTCAGTCACTATAGGAATGCCACAAGGATGAAATTATTAAATAAAAATAAAGCAATTATTGATTTACAAGTAGCATTTCTTTATAAATTATTTATGCAAAATGTTTGTTTGTTTGTTTGTTTGTTTTTACCTAAATAAGGCCTAGGGATTTTTGTTTGTTTTTTTTTCTTTGTTTGTTTGCCAATAAAAGGCTTCACTTGCAAGCCTGAGTAACTCAGTATGGATTCCTAAAACCCATATTAAAAGACAGGCATGGATGGGGCTAGCGAGATAGCTCAGAGATTAAGAGCACATGCTGGTCATGCAGAGGACTGGAATTAAGTTCCCAGCAGGAATATTGAGTGACACTCACAATTGCTCTTAGCTCCCAGGGTTTTGAGGCCCTCTTCTGGCCTCTGTAGGCACCGACATGAATGTGCACACAGAGACACACACATAGAAATGCGCACACACAGTACACATGAACACATGCACACAAGTAAAAATAACCTTTACCAAAAAAAAAATGCACTTAGTATAAGCCTGTAATTCACAGTGAGTCAGAGAGGGGAGGATACCCTGATGCTCTTGGCCAGCCTAAACAACTAGTGAGCACCAGGTTTAGTGAAAGATCCTGTCCTCCTCCCCACAGAGGAAGGTGGAGGGCAGCTTAGAAAGATACCTGACATCAACCTCTGTCCTCAACATGCATGGGCACACATGTTCATGTATGTTCACATACACATGCATACACACCCAGAGAAATCACAAGAAATTATTGGAAAGCAATAAATAAAACATAATTTCAAGAGTTGCTTCCAATTATATTTACTCTAGTAAATATGTACAATTCAAACTCGTGAAAACTACCCTTAAAGCAGAGAAGGAAAAGTTCTGGAGAGTCTGAAAGGAGTTAGGAGGGAGTAGGAGGTGGAATTAGTATAAACACAATATATACATATTAAATTCTCAAACACTAATAAAAAATAAAAATCTAGAGATGAATGAATGGCTCAGTGGTGAAGAATATGGAATGCTCGACTAGGGGCTGACCGTTCATTTCCCAGCACCCACGTCATGACTGATATGTCATGTCATGTAGCCTGTAATGCAAGCTACAAGGGCTTGGATGTGTGTGGCCTCCAATAGAATCTGCACACTCATATACACATATGCTATAGACATACACACACTTTTAAAAATTAAATAGTAATTCTTAAAATGTTCAAAGACAAAAAGCCTATGCTCTTCAAGTTATGTAAGGCAGTTCACACACTCACTCCACTTACTGTAGTGACAGGCAGTGCAACATTAGGCATCTGGAGCAGCTATTTCTATGGTCTACATGACATTTTTTGACAAGAAAAATTCTTTTGCCCGTGTGATAATTTCCAGTAAAAAGAAGAATATTACAGGATAATAATAACAGGATCTCGTTGATACAGATGACATGTCTCAGCTCTCTGGAACTGCAGGAAAATGCAAGCTTGCTGAGGTTTTTGTCATTGTTTAATTTCTTGGCTGATTATTTTTTAGCTTCGCACTATCAATTTCCTCTTAAGTAAATTCAGACTAAGAACTGTTCCTACTTTTAAAAATGTAGATCGTTCTTCCTCATTTCTACTTAGCTGTTTCTATAATTGGCTGTAGTGGTTTATTCTTTAACATTTCAGAAAGAGCATTGGGATCACCTCTAAATGTTAAAAGTAGGAAATGAGGAGAAACGTGGATCAAATTTCACTCAGTTATTAGTAACCAAGACTGTTTTTATACGTACGGGCCTGTCAACAGAGCCCAGAAGGCACACACAGATAGTGAAAGAAGAAAAGGAAACTTTCTGGTAGAAACTGTTTTTAAAAAAACGAATGTAGTCTGATATTTAAGTCAAAAAATAGCCACCTCATGAGAAACCATTTTGTTTATTTAAAAACGTATGAACCTGTTGATTTCAGCTATATAGAATTTTGGGGAATCTTTGAGCCTATTAGGAGAGCTCCTAAACATACTGTTCTCAGTCATTTTCACTTAAAAAAGACTTGAGACTTCTCTCTCGCTTCTGTGATCAAATTACTGGCAAAGCAACTTAAGAGGGAGAGGCTTATTCTCACTGACTACCCCGAGGATAGAGTCCATTATAAAGGCTAAGACATGGTAACCTGTGAGCGATTACTCACATCTCGGAGGACCAGGAAACAAAAAAATTGCTTGGGCACAGATTTCTTTTGCCTTGTATTGTTTTTGTTCATCCTAGCACCTCATCTCAAGGGGTGGTGGTGTCCACATTTAAGGCAGGTCTTTCTGAAACACCCTGAGAGATACACATGAAGGTATGTCTCACTAATGCCCCGAGTGTTTTTTAGTTCAACTAAGATGGCAATCAAAACTGACCACAACAATTCCACTCCTTTTTAAATTGACACCCCAGAACATCTCTATAAACTGCAACAGTCCATCTTCAGCTCCCATGTATTTCCTGATCCAACATGCATTTGGTCTTAATCTAAGACTCTCTTTAAATGCTAGTGAGGATATGGGGAAAGGGAATCTTTATGCTGTTGTTGGGATTAAATTAGTCTAGACACTATGGAAATTAGTATAGATATTCCTCAAAGACTAAAAATAGAAGTAGCATCTGCCTGAAGTATACCACTTAAGGGTTTATACCCAAAGAATCTAAGGCGACTTACTACAGAGAAAGCTGCACATCTCTATTGCAGTAGCTAAGTCATGAAATCAACCTTGATGTTGGCCAACAGACAAATGAAGAAAATGTGGTTTATACACACAAAAGTTTCTTCTGACATAGCGAACAATGAATTATGTTATATGCTAGAAAATAAATACAATTGAAGATCATCACAGTAAGCAAAATAAGTCAGATATAGAAAAAACAGCACACATTTTTCTCTCATTTTTGGATCTTAGAAATATTTTTTATTTGAACATACATGTTTATTGATCATCTCTTTATGATAGCAATCAAATACTACCGGCATAGATATCTATCAACAGATGAGTGCATAAGGAAGGTTTGGCGAAAATGCAAATACACACGTGGTCAGCTGTAACGTAAGTCAGGAAATTTGCAGAAAATGGATGAACTTAGAATTTATACATTTGAGTGATAACACTGAGAATCAGAAGAAAAAAATGGAAACATTCTCCTTCATATGCAAATTCTAGTCTATAGTATATGTATGCATGATTGTACATTAAAAATGTGAGTGTATGTATAGTATAATATTTAGAAAGGAGAGCAAGGAAAGGTAATAGTAGGTGATGAAAAAGTATAGAATGTGGGCAAAGGGACACATGAGACATGAGAGGGCCTTAGATTTCTTAAAGATACATAAATTCCAAATGTATGTGTATGTGTGTTTGTCTGTGTGAGTAAAATGAAAGAAGAAGGGGTTGAAGGAAAGAGAAGACTAGTAGGAAAAGAGAATATAGTGAGGAAGAAGAAAAGGGAATAGGAAGGGTGAAAAGGATCCAAGTATATGATAAGTGAGAAAATGCTCACTAAAGAGTTCACTATACAGGATGCTTTGTGTAAGACTTTTTAATCCTTTCTCAAGGTTTAGTACACTTAAATGCCAAATAAACTTTTAAATGGAAAGTGTCTGCTGAGAAGCTGCTCCCCTATTACAAGTTTTTTTT
>NC_022010.1:90000972-90017372 GCF_000317375.1 Microtus ochrogaster
GACAATTTTAATATAAAAGCACACTCACACACCCGGAGTTCAGCGATCCACCGTAAAACCGGAAACAGGAAGGGCTCCAGTCCGCGCGTCCCAATTAATTAGTAAAAACATTCGCCCGAGGCTGTCCCGCCCCAAAAGGTGGGGTCTCTCTACAAAATGTCTTTTTGTTTCACTGTATGTTATGATTCTAAATAGTATGTTGATGAATAAATATACTTTTTAATTTTAATTAAAATAAATTACATCACTTTCCTTTTCTTTTTTCTTGCTTTCCCAGGTATCCTCCCTCCGACCCCTCCCCAACTCTCAAGTAGATAACTTCTTTTGCTTTATTATTGTTGCATACACACATATGTATGTATACATATGTATGTAAAATATATATGTATGTATTTATGTATTGTGTACATATGTGTATGTATAGATATATCTAAGTACAATCATTTTTGTTGTTTATGTGTATATGATTTTAAAACTAACCACTTTAATACTAAACAACCAAAAAGGTTGTTTCTGAAAAGGTTGGGAAAGGCTAAGTCTCCTTCTTCCAGCAGGCTTTAACTGCCTGTAGTTCTTTGTCTAGGGAAAAAATACTTTTCTTTTAATTAAAAAAAGAGCCAAGAAAATGTTGCATAATTCCAATATACAACAACAAATGACTATTCCCATTACAAAAGTCAGGAACTGAGTATAGTTAAGAAAAGTAGGACCAAACAAGGATCAGAGCTTAGCAGAGCAAGCAATCAGAGGGCATCAGAGTCTCATGACGTCAGCTGGTGTCCAGTAGCCCTCAAGATCTATTGCCTGTGGAAAGTGGGGTCTCACTTGGTCATATCCACTCAGTACCTGCTGCTTCCTCATTGAATGGCCTGCTTTGGGGGCATCTCTCTATCCTAGCATATCAATTGTCACTTAGGTTTCACAAACTTCAATCAGTGGCTTCTTGATTCCTCTTTGAGGAGAATCTGACCCCGGAACACCTTGCGTGGCCTCAGTGCCTTTCTAGATCCTATATGCAAGCTTCCATTACTCTCATCTTGGCTTCCATTTTGCATGCCTGAAAAAAACAATACCACATAGGCCAAATTCTACTGTCCCTTAACTTGGCTTACTTAGACCATAGCTACGTTAGTGTACTATACCTTTCTGTGTGAACATATAAAAATGCTTCCCAAGGAAGCCATTTTCTAACCAAGGGTTCTATTATCCAGTGAATTTACACTCATATCCAGAAACTTCAAATCGGTGGAGTTTTACAATCTAAGTGCTTTCGTAATTGCCCCAATATGAATTCTGTGCTCTGTGATAGCTCTAATCTCTTTAATGATTACAAATCGCAAATGCGTTGTCTGTACTTGCTTTGTTGCAACTTTCAAGTTAACCCAGATCCCTTTACTTACCAAACTGCAAGTTTTTAGGCATCATTCTGCTCTATCCAGCTATAAGTCTAAGAGTAGTGAGCAGTAACCACTTGTAGTATGCCACCTTGAAACTTTCTCCCCTGAACAGCTCAGTTCATTATTTTTGAATTCATCTTCATTAAAATTTTCAGGACACAGACAGAATACAAAGATCCCCTGTTAAATTGTAACATGAATGGCTTCCTGCCCAATTCTTGACAGAATCTTCACTGAAGGAAGTATTTCAAATTGTGAAAACACAGTTGGACCTAGAGATCACTGTGTTAAACAGAATAAATACTGCCTTTCTTCACTCTACTGGGCATTGTGGACTGGTATATCTCAGAGAAGCTGAGAGGGTGTGTGACCAGAGTTTGGGATGAGTAGCAGTGATCTGATTACCAGTGGATAGCCCATCACATGGGAGCAAGAAGTTCTGATGCCACTGGACAGCCGAGTCAATATGATGGACTCAATGTTTCAGAATTCTGGAAAGTGACTTTAAATGTTTTCACTATAAAAAATAAAAAAGGTTTAATGAGACAGATATTATCCTTATTGAAATATTGCTCAATGTATGTGTGTGTTGAAACTTCACATAGTACCCAATAGGTGTGTCATTTTCAAGCACTACTGTTAGATCAAAGTATTAAGTTAAAAATGAGTTTAAATTTTAATTCATAAATTTGAAATATCATAAGATTCGAAGTCATTGAGGAGGAGTTTTGTTTGGGAGAGGTTCTGATCCATACCAGGAAACACTTTACAAGTAAAACGGTTTCCCAATTTTGGTAGTTACCATGTGAATAAAAACAACAATTTAATATATTATATCTTTTCAGATTTATATTACCTATATCTTTGGAAAGTATTGCATGGATAAGAAAATTATTTCATTTGTCATCAAACCCAGAGGAGATTATAACTGCAATTCCCTATCTATAAAACAGGCAGTGAAGAAGAATAGATGAAATAACCGGCTTTAGAAGTAGTGAATACCAAGTGGGTAGAATAGTGGCATTTTGTCAATCCGAGTTACTGCTGCAAGTTGACAACCTGGTAGACAAAATATAGACATGATTGAATGTTAAGTAAGCTAGAATGATTTAAATCTGTAATAGAGTTCTGAGGTTGTTGAGATTTCTTTCGATTCTTCATTTTACTGGCTGCACATTAGAAATTGCTGAACTGATTCAAAATGCCACATCCATCACAGACTCATTACTTATATAAAAATGGCAAATCTCTGTAATCCTCATCTTTTACAAACCTTCTCTGAAGAAAACCTGTTTCACCAACAAAGTATTTCTCTGAGGTTTTTATAAGAAAGTCAAAGAATGTCTTTGTTTTCTTTTTTCTAATACCATCATGAGAAGAATAAAGTCTTATGATCATATGGATTCTGCAAGCCTCCTTTATGGAAGTCATTACAGGTGTTGAGAGTATTTGAACATAAATAATAAAACATATACATATATTTATGGGCATATGTATATATTATACATATATACACATGCTTCCTAAAATTCCAGCTGAAAGAAAATAGTTATTGTTGTCTATATAGTAGAAAAGGATAAAAAGGAATTTTGTTATTTTCTTCAGAATATAAGTAAGTGATTTCTCAGATTTTGATTCTTACATAGTTAAGACTATTCATAATAACATCTGGCTATTTATAATTTCGCAATCTTGAAACCAATAACATGGGATAGCTTGGGAGATTTAACATCAAACCAATGAACTTTCTTTAAATTAAGTGGTGACCTTGAAAAATGACTGAGGTTAAAGCATCTTGGGGCATGCTCATTGTTTTTAGCACAGTTCAGTCACTAAGATGATGCTGTGGTGGGAGGCATTTGGGGCAACAGACTAAAATTTACTAAAGGAAAGGAGCTCAGATATTTTTGAAAATTTAGAAAAAAAAATTGATTATTTTCAAGTATATCCTCTAAGAAGAGTCACATTCTTAGAATATATATGTATGATTTACATATATAATGGTACATATTGAAAACCCGAGTCAAAAAAGGAATGTGTACCAAAAAGCTTCACTTACCTAAAATGGAAATAAAGAATAGCACCTGAATTTTTATAAGATCCCTTATTTTTTTCACAAATGCAATAGGGACTACAAGTTTGCCTTTAACCTTCACATTATAACTACATATTTCCTATAGAGAACCATTAGGAAATAAATTACAGATTAAATTCTGACAGTAGTCTGAAAAAAAAACCCACAATTCATTAGTTCAGCCACTCTCAACGGAGAGTTTTGCATAAAATGCAAAAGAACGGCTCAAAAGAAACTTTTAACTTACAAGAAAGTGGGGAAGTCGTCATCTAATTCCTTATCATTCTAAATGAGTAGTGAAAGTTGTCGCTGATGGATTTTAAGACTTCCAGAAGTAACTACAAATGGGTTATAGATAGAACTATGCCCAGAGTGCTTTGAATTCACACAGACGGGAATCTTGCTGAAAAGATTCAGTGCTAATTTCATAAGGAGAGTGAAATCAGTAAGAAAACAGAAAGTGATTTCATGAAGCACCTACCACACTCTTATCTGTAGGAAGTGACCTCAAGAAACCCAGTGAATGAGAATACAAATTCCTACAGAAAAAAAGACAAAGCAAGAAAAAGGCCAAGCACAGCATGACATAGCATACACAACAGCAGTGATAGGGATCTATTGAAAATGTCAGCGTGAAGGCTAACAAGGATGTACAGTGTTTAAATACAAGAGGAGGTATCGCAAAGAGGAACAAGCTGAGAAATAACTCTGACAGGTGAACAGCAAAGTGGAAGGCAGAGGCAGAATTGGACAATGAAAATGATGACAGCTGGTAGAACAAAGTGGCAAGGTTGACTAGGAAAGCATCCTTTGCTGGAGAGAACAGTTAGCTAGACTAGACTTATAGATATGACCCACTCATCTCTTCTGAGATGCAGTTATACTATCAAGGTTCAAGGATCCAGAGCATCAAATGGAATGCCTAATACTGTCAGCAGGCTCAAGAAACAGACTTTACTTCTCTATCCCTCAGTTTCTTTATCTGTGTAATAGGGGTGTAGCAATGCAAGGAAGTGTTTGCAAGCCCTTAAATTCTAACAAAACTCATATTATTGAGGAGTAGAAACTTTAACAGCAGTCAGTGATCAGGAGCTATTACAGAGGTATAAAAAATACAGAGGGGGCATAATTCAGTGACTCAGCATTCCTTCTAAGCACTCAAAATCCACTACTATTCTAACTTGAATATTTGCTCAGAATTTGGTGTTGAGTTACAAAGATAGCTTTTGATTTTCTCTACTTTTCCTACCTAAGTGTTGGTCTTAGATTGCTATCTCCTGGCTCTCTGAAGCCGAGGAGCCAAGAAAAGACAGAGTGACCAATTTTCAGGCTGCAAACCAGGTCTTCTTGACCCCTGTGTATGAGAGTGCTGACAATTCATCTCACCTCTAGAATTGA
Organism: Microtus ochrogaster; assembly: GCF_000317375.1. Classification (NCBI taxonomy): domain Eukaryota; kingdom Metazoa; phylum Chordata; class Mammalia; order Rodentia; family Cricetidae; genus Microtus; species Microtus ochrogaster. The sequence goes on from NC_022010.1 coordinate 90,005,842, forward strand.
CAATATAGTTCTTTGTTCATATGGGTAAGATTAATAACTTTTAGGAGCATTATAGAGCATAAGTTAATATTCTCTCCAAATGGAAAAATTCCTTAGGTTTGAATTCTATGCATGATAAATGGGGAGCTTTATTGCACCTTTTAACCTTTAGCTCATCTTTCTTTAAAATATACATTCAAATGTAAAATCTAGCATTTGCATACATGGAAGCAATTTATTATGGCTACCCTTTCTAGCCTGCAAGGCTTTGAGATCAGGAAAAAAAGGTTTGAATTACAAGTCCAACATTTTCATCATTGGCATTGGCAGAGACAGTTTTGTGTGTGTGTCATAAAAATAGCTATGTGCCATTCAGATTGAATCATCAAGAATAAAGAAAGAAAAATAAGCATTGATAGATTCCTATTTCAGGTAAATATCATTTTTTACTCAATTGAAATTTTATCTTTTAAGCCTGTACAATTGTACATTCTCTTCTTTGAAACAAATCGAAGTTATTTATGTCAAATATTCCGCATAATAGAGATGTATTGGGAGCTGTAGCAATTGGTGTGGGAGAAGGAGAAATAAATGATGCTCAACTTCTGATCTTTGCTTCTGCACTAAACTACAAGTCAGAGTTACCTGTTTTTCATGCATTGCCATTGGCCCTCTGATGATCAAATCAGTGCACAATAAAGAGATGATCAGGCATGCGTACAGATCCTACCCAGTATGCGATATTCATCAACCTACTGAAAATTATTCTGCATGGAATCCCTTAAATGCAGCCTATGTCTGATCTTTTATAAGTAGTCAACGAAGATTTATGAATTTCTCCTTTCTGCTTTGATTTAGAAATAATTTAGTAATTTCAGAACTACCCACTCTAAGGGGGAAAAAAAGTGCTGCAATATCACGGAAGCTGTGCCACAACTGCAGAAACAGAGGTGGTGGCTGCTTAAGTGATGACTTTAGTGTCCTGGTTGTCATTTGTGGGAAAACTAAAGTACAACACACACACGCACACACATATCTATACAAGCAATCGCTAGACATTTGTAAAACATGTTTAATTCCTTTGTCACTCAGATGGCAACCAGTGGCCCTTTGTGAACTCAAAAACAAATAATGGTATAGAGGAAAAAAGGAGATGCATATATGAGTATACTTTCATAGAAGAGGTTGAAGAGTGAGCTTCACTTTTTAAAAACACAAATACGTTAGCTACTGCAGCTGGAAATCCCTGCCTGCAGCACATCTCTCTGTGATTGCCCTAATAATGCCTGTTCCTTGCTCTCTTGCAGGCCGACCAGTAATGATCGTGGTAGAGTATATGGAGAATGGATCCCTCGACTCCTTTTTGAGGGTGAGGTGCTCTTTTCTGATGCCATTTAAATAAGCTATTCTGGAATCTATACTTGAAGTAATTCATCATGGATTAATTTTTACATAATAGTAAGCATGGGTTTTCAACAGAAATAGCAGCATTTTCTCTGGGTGAATTAGTATGGTTCTGTGATACATGAAAGCATTACTGAAGGGAAAGGATGTACACTTAATAATATAATTGATTTCTCCTATAAATTTACTTGCTATATTAATGATTATAATATATATATATATACTAGATGTTTCTGCCATCAATTAGGAAGTAAAAATAAAACTCAATTGCCACTTATTCATGAAGCCATATCACATTTACCAACTTAATGTGATATTTATACATTTTCTAAAGTGCTGAGTCCTTACATTGCTGTCCCAAATTCTGCCAGTTTTGTCCCTCATGTTCATTTGGCTATCTAAAGAGGAAAAAAAAAACAAATAGCATTCCTTTAGCAATGATATCTCTTAGAATAAAAGGCTAAAACTCATTCTGTTTAAGATGACTTCACATGAATATATAGTGGAACAAACGAAAGCTAGGAAAGTCTCAAAATTATTTTTTGAAGTGTATTCATCATGTTAAGTGTCGAAGCACCACAGATGCTTGGAAAATGCACATTGAGAGTGGCAAGTGAATGAAATATGAAAATATTCACTGAAGCCAATGTTTTTATCCTCAGGAAAGGTGATGTATATGCATGTCGGTGAACTTTTTAATGTATCCAATAAATGGCATAAGTATTATCTGTGCTTATGAAATGTGACTGAGACTTTTCCATTTAGAATGTGTTGTCTTTCTTTATATTTCCACCTCATTTTCCGTCCCTTGCTATTTGAACATTTTCTGTTTGCATCTTGTCTTTCTCCCTTTATCTTATTTCTACTTATTTTGCTTGATTCTTGTCCTCTTCTTCCAACTGCTCTCAATGTTGGTGGTGATGATGTATCTGTCTTGTGACTTGACTCTATGTCCAGATTTAATCCCTAAAGCTGAATTCAGCAGCATCTTTGGGTTATCATAAATAGAAACTACATCCACAGCACACACTCTTGACCAAGTGTGATCTTTAAGGCAAAATGAAATTCATAGGCTAGGGGCATGAGCTGTTTGTTCTCAGTTGTGCCCACTTCAGAACGTTCTCCCTTTAAATTTTACCTATAAATGCTCTAAATTATTTTAGAATTTATCTTGGACACCTATGGTACTTGAAATACACATACACTTATGTCTTTCATTATTTTTGTCCCAAACATATTTTTATCAGATATATTTCAAAATGACTCATTATCTCATAATGTTTGGCATAGGTTGGTTTTACATTTTTTAGAACAACTACCCAAAGCAAAATATAGCAACAAATAATGAACAGACATTGGATTTAAATTAGAGCTAAAAATTGCAGCAAATGGCTGGTAAAGAAAATTAAGTGGAAAAGGTTAGTTTAAGATATACTTTTTATTCTACTGAACAAGGAACAAATAATAATATGTACAAAGAATCAATTAAATAATTAAAAGGCATGACATCCTATATCACATGTTTATAAATGGTATATGTCATGAGTTAACATTTCAAAACTAGCATTTTTCAGCTCTAATGATACACCAAATAGGTAACTGACAATCTAGGATGAAGCAAAGCTTTTATCGGTGCTGGCCCCGTTAATACTGCTATGAAAATCTGGATGGCTACATCTTTGCCTCATACTGGCTGTGGGTCCTTAGGGATGCTGGCAGCTTTCCTATGTCTTCTGATCCCTGTGAATAATGGCATTGTAAAGAGTATCTACCTCCTAAAGTTGCTAAAAAAGAACTTTATTGACTGTTGTAGAGTTTATAAGAAAAGATCCACATGTAAATCTTCATGACTCCAAAAGTGATGCGTTTCTATGCTGTGAGGTCTCTTGATTAAACTGGTATTTGATTCTCCTTATAAGACACCATCAACTCTGCATGCAGTGGATATTGCCTCTTCACATGCATGTTTCACGAAAGTAAAAATTATATCATTTGAAGTATACAGAGAGCACTAAAAGATCTAAAAATTAAATGACCTATTTAATAAGTGGGCTAAAGAAAAGAAGAAATGATTCTCAAAGGTTGAATTACAAATGGTCAGTAAACCTATTATTCTTAGCCATTGAAGAAATACAAATAAACACTACCTTAAGATGCCATCTCACGCCAGTCATAGTGGCATTCATAAAGAAAACAAATAGCAAATGATGGGAGGGATGTAGACAGAAGCTAACCCCTCATACACTGTTGGTAGGAACATAAACTTATCCAGCCACTATGAAATCAATATGAGGTTAATCAAAAACCTGAAAATAGAACCACCATATAACTCAACTCTATGCCCCTGTATATTTATCTGAAAGACTCCAACTCAATGCAGCACATAGATATTTGCACATCAGTGTTTATTGTAGAACTGTTCAAAATAGCTCAGTAATAGAACCAAGCTATGTGTCTGTCAACAAAGTAACAGCTAAAATGTGGTGTGTAGAGCCAGTGGAGCTTTTTCAGTTACAGACAAGAATGAGTTATGTTATTTGCAAGAAATTGGATACAGCTTAAGATACTCATATTAAACTCATTGTCATCTCAGAATGACAAATATCATATTTTTCTCTCATGTGGTATCGTATTCACTGTTCTATTACTGTTAAGAGACACCATGACCAAGGCAGCTACTTTAAGAGAAAGCATTTTAACTGGTGACATCGTTACAGTTGTGGAGGTTTAGTCCATTACCATCCTGGCAGGAATTATGGCAGCGTTAGGCAGGTGCTGGAGCAGAAGCTGAGGACTGCATCCTGATGCACAATCAGAGAGAGACTCTGGGCTTACATGGACTTTTGAAGCCTCATAGCCCACTCCCAGTGACACACTTCCTCCTACAAGGCCACACCTCTTAATCCTTCAAGTCCTTTCAAGTAGTGCCATAACCTGGTAACTAAATATTCAAATATATAAGCCTACGGGGAACATACTTATTTAAACATATGTGTCCTAGATTTTTACAAAGATGCATAAAATCATATCTGTATATACGACATAAAGTCGATATGAAGCTATCTAGGGGGAAATTGAACTGCTAAGAGGAGCAGAGGGGAAAAGGAGAGGGCAAGAGGGAGTATGGGGTGATAATTCAGTGTAAATTGTATACCTGTAAGAAACTGTCTTTCTGTAGCCCAGTACTAGGTACAATGAATTAATTCCAAATGGAAAATTAATAATTTTAAGAAAGCAAATTGTAATAGATGTATAAGTCAAAGTGCTTTTTAAAGAAAATATCAGAAATACTAAGTCTATAAGCATGCTGGATTTTTTTTTCAAAATACAAAAAAGAACCTTACATGGTTAAAATACAAGAAAAATCTGGGCATGAATGTTCATATCTGTAATTTCAGCAATTCAAAAGCTGAAGCAGGAGGATTAAAATGAGTTCAAGACCATCTAAGGCTACATAGGTAGCCCTTATCTTAAGATATATTGAAAAAAAATGTAACTAGACAAAAATAAAAATGAGGACAACAATGGCCACTAACATCTTTCCCTTCCATAACATCTTGTTTCATCTTTGGTATCATAACCCTTCTCCAGGAGCTCAAAGTGTGCCGTATAAACCCGCGTCAACAGTGGGCACTCAATTCTCCTTGCCAGGAACAAATAAAATATATAAGAATACATATATATAGCCCATAAATTCTGAAAAGCTCAGTCATTTTTCCAACCACTGCTTTAGAATTTGATAATCACAGCTTCCGTGAGCACAGAAAGCAGGCAGTCGCTGAATGTACTACGTGGTGGGGGAGCCAGACATGGCTCATTAATAGCCTTCTGTGCTTACTGGAGGCAGAAACATTTCCCTTCGGTCTCCCACACTGTCTGAAAATCACTTCAATTTGCTATTTTATTATGAAGAGTTGTAGCACAACTAAGTACAAGATTGCAACCCACTTCCACTGCCAGTGGCTGGCTGGCTGACTGGCTCCAGATTCATAAATCTAATGCTATTTGGGTCCTCGGGGACATTTTTCCTGATACATATTACCTGTGGGATGCTTGATCAAGAGTTCAGGTGGGTGTTAAGAAAGAGAATTGGGTGTGTGTGGTACTACCTGTGCTTTTGGTTTAAAAATACAATGCATTACACCCTAGTGAGGAAATCCTAACTCTGACTACCCAGAAGCATAATGTCACATAGTTTTCTGCCTTTGGCAATGGAATAAACTCGTGATAATTAAGTGAACTCTTAATCATCACCCCTACTCAGTATCTCTTCTGTGACAGAGATAAATTTCATAAATAAGATTTGTAGAAACTGAACAAATACTGTCAGTATCTAAACCTTACAACTTACATTTTATAACGTGTGTGTAGCTTCTTTGTCATAAGATGTAATCTCACAGCAGACTGACTAGTCATCTGGCCATTATACAAGCTCTCTGCCCTCTCTTCCACTAGGTTTCCTGAGCCGTAGGTGTAGGGGTTACAGTGTGTATGTACCAACTGGGACTAAGTACCTCACATCAGTGGGTCTCTGCATTTTGGTCAATCATAGATTTCTGTAATGAGCTCCATCTGTTCCAATATGAAGCTTCTTTGATATGCTTTCCTGTGAACATAAGGACAAGAATTTAAAATGCAATTAAAATTATGCTGATTTGGGAAAGCGGCAGTAGTAGATGTATCTCTAAGATCCATGATCTCACTAGGCACTAGCCACAGATAGTAAGCTAGGTTTACAGGACCAAGAAGGATTTCCCTCCTGCTGAGTGAGCTGTAAGTCCATTTAGACAGCTGTTTGTGACAACCGCGATTTAAGCACCAATAGTGTATCTTTAGTGCACTGTCTTGTCCATGATTGCCATGGTGGTCCATGGCATCACAGCTGGTAAGACTACTGGCGCTTTCCTCCCTTAGCAGCTTGTATATTATTTTCCAGTACCATGAAAGCCAGTCCCGGAGAAGGAGGTTTTGGGGTCAGAGCCAGGTCTAATTCTTTACTGTTTCAGAAGCACATGATGTCTTCAGCGATAGGACTCACCTTCAGCTTCAAGGGAGGCAACCAGGGGCAACACAAATAGATTATAATGTTCTAAAAAACCTCTGGGAGACACGGGAATGACAACTTGGAAAGAGGTTTCTCATGCTTAGTACTGGAGATTCTGTTAAATAGTCTATCGCTCTGGGGGGAGGGTGCTGTTGGAGAAGACCGCTTGTTGATTCTGAGCCGCCCCGCTACCTGAAATAATCACACAGAAACTGTATTAATTAAATCACTGCTTGGGCCATTAACTTTAGCTTCTTATTGACTAACTCTTACATATTAATCTAACCCGTTTCTATTAATCTGTGTATGGCCATGTGGCTGTGGCTTACCAGCTACAGTTCTGGCATCTGTCTGCAGCTGGGCGACATGGCGTCTCCCTGACTCTGCCCTTCTTTCTCCCAGCATTCAGTCCAGTCCTCTCTGCCTAGCTCTGTTCCACTCTGCCCTGCTCTGCTATAGGCTCAAAGCAGTTCTTTATTCATTAAGGGTAATATCAGCATACAAAGGGAAATCCCACATCAGGGACCATTATCACCTTAAATGGCATAATGATATAATTTCATTTAATTTGCATATGCCTTTATTTTAAATATTTATTATTGTAATTTTAGGAAAAAATATAAAACAATATAACTGAAACTCAGTGTCGATTAGCCTGTTTTACCTACTTATATCAGCTCCTGAAAATCATCATTCTAATTTCAATTCTTAAAGTTATTACATATATTATATTATTAAGTAACATACTTAGAATACATAGAAGGACATCATGCATATAATGCAATACCAACAATAGCTTCTAAAATAGTATTCTTATATATTTCAGAACGCATTACTAAAAATTTCATAATTGTTTTCCAATTCTTTTCTTCCCTTTTTTATCAATGGTTTTGTTTTCTACTATTAAAAAGACCTAGATATACCTCAGGAATATGAGTATTTAATAATGCATATGCACTCATATCAGCATTTCAAAAGCAATGTGAGTTATTTGAAGTGCTCCTTGAACAAATGCAAAGCAAATATTAATTTAAAAAATTAAAGGGATCTTTTAAATATTTATGTCCTCAAATTATAAATCTAGTAAAGATGGCATTTTACCTTATGCTAGTTATTTATTAATAATGAGAGCTGAATTTTATCAGCATACTTCTCTTGAAAATTATGTGTGCCTGGTTATATTCATGCAGAGGCACAAGAATGAAATTAATCTGTATCATAGTCATTTTATGTTCAACAGTGAAAAAATTGCACTTACTGACTAATAATGCTTCAAACCATGAAAGTTATAGTTGAATCTCATCTTAATTAATTTTAAGAGGAAATAGGTGAAACTCAATGCAGATCACTGTTATTATTTGGCATATCTGTTCCAACTTAGCAATAAAGACAATCTAAAGTAACTGTGACAATAATTATTTAATTTGGGGAAAGAATGGTATACTAGAATCCATACAAGGCAGGCTGGACTGTTGACAGAGGTTTCTGTCCTGCCCAGTCCCACAGCCATTCAGTCCCAAAGAAACACACAGTGGTCTACATTAATTATAAACTGGTTGGCCCATTAGCTCAGACTCCTTATTAACTAATTTTTACATCTTAAGTTAACTCATAATTCTTGTCTGTGTTAGCCATGTGGCTTGGTACCTTTTATCAGCATCAGCAAGGCATTCTCATCTTGCTTCCTCTGTGTCTGGGTGATGACTACAGACTGAGCCTTTTCCGGAAATTCTCCTGTCCTGGTCACCCCTCTGGAAATTCTCCTGTCCTGGTCACCCCTCCTATATGTCCTTACTGGCTACTGGCCAATCAGCATTTTGTTAAACCAATACAACCAACAAATCTTTACAGGGTAAAAGACCATTGTCCCACAGCACTTGACTTTTCTGGCTCCATTTATTTTCTTTTTTTTCTTTTCTCCCCCCCCCCTTTTTTTTAGGTTGGTTGCTTTGGTTTTTTTTTTTTTCCTTTTTTTATTACTTAAAAAATATCAATCCAAATTACCACTCGCTCCCCTCCTCCCAGTCCCCTTCCTCTCCCTCTACAGATCCTCCCCCACTCCCATCCAATCCTAAGAGAGTGCCATGCACCCCACCCTGTAGAAAGTCCAAGGCCCTCCCTACTATGTCTAGGTTGAGCAAAGTTTACATCCAAAGAGAATAGGATCCCATGAAACCAGTATATGCAAGTAGAGACACATCCCATTGTCGTTATCAGAGGCCCCTCAGTCTGACCCAGCTGTCAACCCCCTTCAGACGGGCTGGGTTGTTCCCATGCTCGTTCACTCCAAGTCCAGTTGGAGTTGGTGAGCTACCATTAGCTCAAGCAAAACGCCTCAGTGGATGACCCACTCATGGTCTTGAATTCCTTGCTCATACTCTCACTCCCTCCACTCTTCAACTGGATCTTGGGAGCTCAGTCCAGTGCTGTGATGTGGGTCATTGCCTCTGTTCCCATCTGTTGTTGGACGAACGTTCTATGGTGATATTTAAGATAATCATTCATCTGACTACAGGGTAAGGTCAGTTCAGACCCCCTCTCCTCTATTGCTTAGGGTCTCAGCTGGGTTCATCCCTATGGGTTCTTGGGCATTTTTCTAGAGCCAGGTTTCTTGCTAACTCCATACAAGCAAAAAAGATACAATGGAAAAATGAAAGCATCTTCAACAAATGGTGCTGGTATAATTGGATGTCAACCTGTAGAAGAATGAAAATAGATCCATATCTGTCGCCATGCATAAAACTCAAGTCCAACTGGATTAAAGACCTCAATATAAATCCGACCACACTGAACCTGATAGAAGAGAAAGTGGGAAGTAACCTTCAAGGCACAGGAGACTACTTCCTAAATATAACCCCAGTAGTACAGACAATAAGAGCATTGATAAATAAATGGGACATCCTGAAACTGAGAAGCTTCTGTAAAGCAAAGGACACTGTCAATAAGACAAAAAGATAGCCTACTGAATGAGGGAAAAATCTTCACCATTTATTTTCTTTTAGATGGAGTAGATCTTTACTTTCTTGGCCTTCTTTTTATCTTAAGTCCCTGGGTAACTTTATATATATATATATATATTTAATTTATACAAAATAATGGATTTCATTGTATCATTTTCACACTTGTCTGATTTTTTAATTTTTTAACTAAATATTAAAGTATTAATAGCTAATATCCCAAATATATCTCAGTAAAATTTTAATGTTGTCATATGTAGTATCACTCATCCTGTTCCATAATATTAGCCTTTACTAGTCTGATTTTTATTTCTCTTTTTACATGAATTTTGCTGATTGTTTTAATTTTAATTTTGTGAGAATTTCATGTACAAGTTCTGTAATACTATATCATTATTACCCTTTTCCAATGCCTCCTGAGTCATTCTCATTCCCTCTTGAATTTGTGACCTCTTCTGTAATTATTACTTTGAAAACTTTATATACATATATAAGCTACTGAGTCCAATTATTGTTTCCTGGGTATAGATACGTTAGGGTTGATTGTTTACTCTTGGTAAAACAATCAAATACAGAACACCTAAAGAAATCTGATGCTCCCTCCCTCAGCAACAACTGACTATCTGTAACTCTTCATCTAGCAGTTTTACATTGTGAAACTTTTCACATCTCTGCTGCCATTTTATTGAGAATTCATAGTTGCAATATCTGTATCAAGTCCAGAAGACACTACTGGGTGACAGACATTCTGGTATTCTGAATCTTACAACCTTTTACCATCCCCCTACTCTCCTGCCTTTAGGATGTTCCCTGATCCTTGAGTGTAGGGATTGTGTTATAGATGTCCCCACTTATACTGGTGTTGTACCTAGGAGCTGCGGAGCTGCGTCCCCAGCACCCGGCCGCCTACACGGCTAGCTTTATACCCAAAATAATTAAACGGAAACTGTATTCTTTTAAACACTGCCTGGCCCCATTAGTTCCAGCCTCTTATTGGCTAGCTCTTACATATTAATCTAACCCATTTCTATTAATATTTGTAGCCCACGAGCTGGCTTACCAGGAAAGATCTTAACCTGCGTCTGTCTGCAGTGGGACAATCATGGCGACTCCCTGACTCAACTTCTTTCTCCCAGCATCCTGTTCTGTTTACTCCACCTACCTAAGGGTTGGCCTATAAAATGGGCCTAGGCAGTTTCTTTATTAATAAGAAATCACTCCCACATCATACTGGGACCCCACAGTCACTTATTTTCTCTACTTTGACTACTTATAGATTTCTGTAATACCCTCTGATGAGGAATAAAAGCTGCACCTATCTGTAGGCATAAGGGTAAGTATTTAGAACACAACTTAATCTATATTCATTTAACAGTATAACAGTAGGGTTCTCCTCTGCAATATATAACCTCTCTAACCTTCTTAGAAGGGTTTACAGTAAAAGATACAAGTTCCCTAATATTGAGTGGGCCTTAAGTCTAGCTAGGAGGTCCTTGGTTACCCATAAAATGTAAGTGTTACTATTGCACTATTGAAAGTATCTTGCCTGGTCTGTCATTGTTGTTGTTGTTTCTCAGAGGTCTTCTGCTGTAAAGGACTATTGATAATGTTACCTTTAGCTACTTTCAAAGCACCTTCTAGTACGATGATAACTAGCTCCCAGGGATGAGGCTCGCAAGGTTACAACCAGCTTGATTTCCCCAACTTTTTTGACAAAAGTTTGTGACATCTAAAGAAATAGTATTTGATTTTAATTTCTAGGACACAACAAAGACAATACAATATTCTATATTGTTTTGGAGGTTCTCTTTAACTCTCATGATCAACAATTTGAAGGGAAGTATTTTTTCAAAGGCTTTTTCAGTATCTAATAAGATGGTTGTATGTTTTTTTTCTTTCACTTCATTTATATGGTGGGTTACATTTAAAGATTTTCATATTTTGAACCATCCTTGCATCTCTGTGATGGAGCCTACTTGATCATGATGGATGATTTTTTATTTTATGTGTTCTTGGATTCAGTTTGCTATTTTTTATTGAGTATATTTGCATCAATGTTCATCAGTGATATTGGTCTGTAATTCTCTTTCTTAGATGAGTCTATGGGTGATTTGTGTATCAGAGTAACTGTAGCCTTGTAAAAAAAA